>NW_027187267.1:4574907-4605174 GCF_028583685.1 Petaurus breviceps papuanus
CGGTAGAATAAATGAGTTAAGGGTACAATTTTGTAATCATCTTCTCCAGAATAAACAATAGTTACAGTGTTATCCCTCCCATATGCTATAATCTCTGCAGCCTTTGGAACATCATCTGGCTTCCGTTTTACCCATACTTTAGCTCCTGATTTTATTCTATCAGTAGAACCAAATCCTTCAGTTCCTGTGACAGTTATTTTGGAAGGAGGGTCAGTTTTTACAAGTGGTATTGTTTTACAAGGAATGATAATCACTTGAACTATCCTATCATTTTTGTGAATCTGTATGGGCCCTTCACCTAAATTCTGGAATGTTACAACAATTTCTCCTTGATAATTAGAATCTATTACTCCAGCCAATACATGTATTCCTTGAGCTGCTAATCCGGATTTGGGTAAAATCTGTCCAAAGTGATTTTTAGGGATTCTTATGCATATCCCAGTGGAGATTTTTCTTATTTCTTTTCTGTCCAACCAAAAGTCCTCTAAACAATGTAAATCATACCCCACCGAACCAGGTGGTCCTGGGTACGGTGCTGGGACATCTAGCCTCAAGGTCCAATACTCAATATTTGGGATCTTATGTGTTTGTTGTTTTCTAATTTGCAGATTGGGGGTCATCATTCTGGCTAGAGGTGTACTTCCTCCCAATGGTCTATTATTCAAATTACATAAAGCCATAAACAAATTATCCTTCCAATGTTGATATGAATTATTGGAACTTAACTTCCTCAACTGTTCTTTCAGTAATCCATTCATTCTTTCAATTAACCCAGATGCTTCTGGATAATATGGAATATGATATATCCATTCTATATTGTTTAGTATACAATACTTCTTCATTTCATTGCCTTTGAAATGTGACCCATTGTCACTTTGAATCTGCATTGGGGTTCCATAATATAGACTTATGAGATCGAGAGTTTTACAAGTGTTTTTCTGGGTTGCATTCTTATAAGGACAAGCTACTAGTACACCTGAATAGGTGTCAACACAAGTACATATAAATCTGCATCCTTTATCCAGTGGTAGTGGACCAATATAATCTATTTGCCAGATTTGGGCTGGGACTTTTCCTCTTGCTATCTCTCCAGTTACTACCCGAGGAACAGTTCGCTTCTTTTCCAATTGACATATATGACATTCTTCTGCTATCTGTTTTAACAGTGAATGAGAGATACTAATACCTCGATCTTGTGCCCACTGGTGTGTGGCCTGGACCCCCAAATGGACTGCTGTTTGGTGGACCCATTTTGCCAATACCGGATCATCAGTTGTTGTCAAAATAGGGACAATATGTTCAGTAGCAATCTTTGCCAGTCGATCAGCATGAGCATTGTACTCACATTCTGGTGTGGTGGGGGCCACGTGAGCATCTACATGAAAAACTGACAAGTCAGTGACCAAAGACATGTTCCAGATATCTTCCCATAATTCTTTGCCCCAGACTTGTTTACCATAAATTTCCCAATTTTCATTTTTCCACATGGGCATCCATGTAGCTAACCCATTAGCTACTGCCCATGAATCAGTGAATATATGACACTGTCCTCCTTGTTCTATTTTGATGGCTTGATATACTGCCATAAGTTCAGCATATTGGCTACTTGCACCTATCCCAGTACTTTCCAAAGTCCTTCTAGTGCATGGGTTATAGGCCACTGCTTTCCAATGTCTTTTTTGCCCCAAATATTTTGCTGTCCCATCAGTAAACCATGCATGTCTCTTTTGTTCCTCAGTTAATACATCATATCCCTCATTCCATTTTACAGTGGACTGTACCAACTGTTGCTTTGGCTCAGGGGGTGTGTCATTCCTCTCAATTTCTATGTTTGCTATAGATTCATGCAGAGCAGAGACTCTGCTTTTGCCTGTTTTCGCTCTATTTTGAATATACCACTTCCATTTGATTATACTAGCCTCTTGGGCATGTCCAATTCTGTGAGAAGCTGGGGTACTCATTACCCAGGTCATAATTGGGATTCCAGGTCTTAATATCACTTCATGGCCCACAGTCAGTTGTTCAGTCTCCACCAAAGCCCAATATGCAGCTAACAACTGCTTTTCAAAAAGTGTATACTGGACTCCAGAGGAAGGGAGTTTCCTACACCAAAATCCCAAAGGTACATTTCGGCTTTGTTGTTTTTGCCATAAGCTCTAGTTTGCATAATCATCTTGTACAGTCACTTGCAATTCCACTGGACCATTTTGCATGGGCCACAAATCTAGGGCCAATTGTATGGCAGCCTTGACTTCTTTAAAAGCTTTACTCTGCTCAAGTCCCCAATCGAATTCATATTTCTTCCGTGTGACTCTATATAAAGTTTTTAAAATCTGTCCCAAATGTGGAATGTGGTGCCTCCAGTATCCAAACAATCCTATGAACTTTTGGGCCTCCTTCTTATTGGTAGGGGTAGGAAAATCCTGAATCTTTTGTCAGGCTTGAGGAAGAATCTCCCTTAGCCCCTTGTTCCATTGTATACTCAAAAATTTCACATTTTGACCTGGTCCTTGAACCTTTGCAGGGTTAATTTCCCACCCTTTACTTTTCATATGCTCAATTAGAAGGGTCAAACTCCTTTCCACTACTTTCTCATCTTTTCCCTGTATCATGATATCATCAATGTAGTGGGTAAGCTGTACACCAGGTAGCTTTAATTCATCCAACTGTTCAGCCACAATCCTGTGACAAATAGTGGGGCTATGTATGTACCCTTGTGGCAAGCGAGTGAAAGTATATTGTCTACCCTGCCAAGTGAAAGCGAAGTGGTCCCATTGTTTAGGGTCTATTGGGATGGTGAAGAAGGCATTTGCCAAGTCAATAACTGCATACCAAGTCCCATCATATTTCTGGATCCTTTCTATTAAGGTGATGGTATCTGGAACAGCAGCATACAAAGAAGGAGTCACCTTATTCAACTGTCTATAATCCACAGTCATTCTCCATGTCCCATCTGATTTTCTTACTGGCCAGACAGGATTATTCCATCTTGTGGTTGTAGGGACTAACACTCCTGCTTCAACATATTCCTTTATAGTAGTGGTAATTTCATCTTGCCCACCTGGCACACGATACTGTTTTAAAGTAATTACTTCAGAAGTTTCAGGTAAAGTGATTGGGTCCATTTTTAGTTTTCCCACTAAAACTGTATTAATTCCTATCTTCCTCACAGCAAATTGGTATCTTCCTTCAGGTAAATTCAGAGTCATGCCTCTCAATACATCTGTTCCAATGATGTATTCAGGAATGGGTACAACAACCACAGTATATTCCTTCTTAGGTAACTGCCCAATTTTCATTGTTATTTTAACCTGTCTGGCTGATATTTTAGTGTCTCCTAGACCTGTGATGGTAATAGGAGTTCCATGTTTAGACTTATCAGGGTTTCCATAGATAAGTGTGGCCTCAGCCCCAGTATCAATCAGTGCCCTAGTCACAGTAGTTGATCCATTCTTCCAATATATTGTTAAAGCAATATGGGGTCTGCAATCTCTTCTGCATATTTCTTTTATCTGGGCTGGGGCTTGGCCTATCTCCTATTCCCCCTGAAGGTGGGGCAAACTTGGATACAAAGATTCAGATTCAGAAATACCTGCAGGGGTGGTTCCTGCTTCCCTGTTCATTCTAATGCTAAGTACCTTTTCTTGGTACAGCTTATGCAGCTCTTCAGTTGGAATACCATCTATTCTTCTGAAGTCCAACCCTGCTCTTAATAGAGCAGTAAACAGTTCCCTTCTAGTTGGTCTATTTTGTCTCTGAATCCTCTGGCTGTTTACTCTTCTCTCTCGAGGCAATTTGTCTTTTTCCCATTCCCCTAAATCGCTTAATTGTGAAATCTTATCCAGCACCTCTGAAAGAGGGTGCCCTATTTCTCCAATTAATAGAGTTAGAATTAGGTGCTTATATGCAGGAGGAGCCGTCTTCACTATGATATTTCTATGAGGAACTCCTAGGGGGGGTATCATAATATGCATTTGCATCTCCAATCAGGATAGCAGTTTTCATTACCTCCTCCTTTAGCTTTCTCATACAGTCTCTAAGTGAGTACCAGGGTCTGTCTCCCCTAGGCCACATAGATTCAGTAGGATATTGCTTTTTACATCCTTCTGCAGCTAAAGCTAGAAGATTAGTTTTGTTATTTCCTCCTTGCATATGGTGATCCCTAAAAGCCTGTTGTACAAAAGGATTCTGACTGATACTTATGAATTTTAAACAGTCCTCATTGTCCAGTGTTATTCCTCCGGCACCTTCATCAGTGATTCTTACTATCCAAGACACCAAAGACTCCCCCATTCTTTGGGTGAATCTACTCAATATATCAGTGATCTCCTGTTGAGTGAAATCCTCAATTATCTCCCTGGACTCTGTTTTGCCTCAGTGGTTCTCCTGTCTTCTTCTTCATATGGGGAGAGCTTCTACATTAGAAGACTCCTCATCTAACCTTGCTCTATTCTCCTCACACACATTCTCCTGGAAGCTGTCAGGGCAACTCTTCCCAGCCTGTACAAAAGCTGCATGCACATTCCTTCTGCTAGTTTTTTGCTTCCTTTTAGCTACATGAACAGTAGCTTGCTCCTGGACCACATGAGTCCCTCCAGTTTGGTCTTCTGAGTGCTGTGACACAGAAGAATCCTCAGGCAAACCAGCTGACTCCCTAGCCATCCAAGCTCTTTCCTTCAGCAGCTTATCCCTACTTTTACACATAAGGCGATAACTTGTTAGCAGCACCCAGCCTCTCCTGCACACTCCTGCCAGTTCTTTGCCTGGTTCTATGGGTATTGCTTTCAAACATCTTTCCAAATCTCCAGGTTCTCCCTCTTTTAGCCTTGGTTCCCAGTTTTCACAGGGCCCTGTGCTTTTAGCCCATTCTCTGGCTAGAGAGGAATAAGGCAAATCCTCCCAACCTGGAATAGCCATTTCTCCCTCTAAAGCCCCACTGCTTCCAAATAGAGGCCTGACATTTTGTGATCCCATCCTCGTCGCCAAATGTATCAGCAATGCCATATTCACAATGCCTATGGAGATTACACATATGCTGATATAATTATCCATCACAAAATACATCGTGCTTGCCATATGGGGGAATAAGCTGGAAAATTTATTAAGATACCAAAAGACTGAGTCCCAAAACCAGAAAGTGAAAGCCATCAGAGTAGTTATGACATTGGCACAGGTAGATAAAGTAGAAAGCACCCACATTTTCAAGCCTTTGAAACAGAACAGGCTACCTCAGGCAAAGGTCCTCCTCTCCCCACTCACAGCAACCACCCAGCGTTCGGGAAGCGCGCTCCCAGCATCTCCGGCCCCTGGCAGTCCTCAGCAGGAGTCCTTAGCAGAAATTCTGGCTAACTCAAAAAGGGCTTCGTGCTGCCGCTGTCTCTGCTGCTGCCGCCGCTGTCACCACCACCGCCAACCACTGCAGGAACTCCAGCTTGGCTTCCGCTTCCTTTTGCTCCGCCCCTTCCTGCTACGTCAGCAAGTCCAACGGGGCATGGAAGATCTTTAAATCCCATAACCCTTACAGATGTCTAGGTTCTTTCTTTGATCATGGCTTTCAGGTAGTCCAGTAATTCTTAAATAATGTGTCCTGATCTATTTTTCAGGTCAGTTGTATTTCTCAAGAGAAATTCTGCATTTTCTTCTATTTTTTAATTCTGTTGATTTTGTTTTATTATTTCTTGATGTCTCATGGAATCATTAGCTTCCAGTTGCCCAGTATTAATTTTTAAGGAATTATTTTCTTCAGCGAGAATTTGTGCCTCCTTTTCCATTTGGCCAAATCTATTTTTAAAAGAGTTGTTTTCTTTGGTGAATTTTTTAATATCTTTCTCCATTTTTTTGTGATTCCTTTACCAAGCTGTTAAATATTTTTTTTTCATGATTCTCTTGTTTTTTCATGATTCTCTGATTTTCCCTCCAATTTTTCTTCTACTTCTCTTATTTGTTTCTAAAAAATCTTTTTGAGCTACTCCATAAGTTCTTTTTGGGCCTGAGACCAATTTACATTTTTTTTTCCTAAGATTTTGCAGGTAGCCATTTTGAAATCATTGTCTTCTCTCAGTTTCTGCCTTGACCCTACTTGTCATCATAGTAACTTTCTATGTTCAGGTTCTTTTTTGGTCTTTTTGCTCATTTTTCTGCCAATTTTATGACTTTGGACTTTTATTAAAAGTTGTGCTCTGTTCTTGGAGTGGAGAGGTCACTGCCCCAAGTTTTTTGTGCTGGGATTTAGGGCCTTGCTGCTGCCTTGCACTGCATGGAAGGTGATTTTTCCTGGTTTGTGCAGAAAGCAGGACTTCCCTGTTAGCCTACCCCAGAGGTGATGATTCATTGTTGGCCTGCCCCAGGGGTGGGGCCTTGCTGGTGGCTTGCCTTTTTGTATTGGGGTCTTTCTGTATTGCTGCTCTGCCTCGGGGATCTGGTCTTTCTTCTGTTTTATACTAGGGATATGGCTTTGCAGGTGGTATACCTTAGGGCTTGGGGCCTCCCTGCATTCCCACTAGATTTGGCCTGCCACTGCTGTTCATTCACTGACCTCCTTTCCCACCCCAATGAGACAGATCTTTTCTGCTGATCCTATGATTTGTTCTCTTCTGGAAAGTAGCTTCACTGCTCCAGAATTTTGTCTGAGGCATTGTTGTCAGGTTGTTTGGATTGGAATTTTGGAAGGCTTCAGGGAGTTTTTTCCTCACTCCACCACATGGCACCAGAAGTCCCCCAGCAAAGTAGATTTTTAAAAAGATATGTGCAGAAGACAGAAGAAGGGCAGTCAACAGAAGATGAAAACGAAATGATCGTTCAGTATGGTGAGACCATTATGAGAAATGCTAAAATTCAGAATGAGTTGAGGCTGGTAAAGAAAACTAAGAAAAGCCCAGAGGAGTTGTTTGGGGTTTGGGGAAGAGTGGTTTAGTTTGTTTTGTATTTTTCCACACTGGGGAGAGAAAAAAAAAAGGGATGAAGAAGACTGCTTCTTGGAGTAGATGAAACAGTAATAACTGACAGTAGAGACCGGGTCGAGCTGCACAGTTTTGTTTCTTTTTCTTTCCTCTGCTGAAAAAGTCTCCTTAGAACAGAAAACAACAGAACAAAAATAGCAAATATGAAGTTGGCAGCTACTACCTGGTGACACAAGAGAGAGTCAGGGTCCAAAAGGATGGAGCTAAGGTCCAAAAAGATTTTGACAAGCAAGAATATTTTTTAATTTAATTAGGCAACTTAATAGGTTAGGAGTATAAGGACAAGAAGCTCAGGTACATTTCTTCTGTGCAAAGGCATCTGCCCTTATTTGAGCACTGGAAGTAAAGAGGTGTGTGGTCAGGCAAGACCACTAGTCTCCACTAGCTATTCATGCTGCAATATCTGAGTAAGCCAGAAGGTGGCACCCTTATCTTGAGCTACCAACATCTTGGTTTTTTGGATCCCTGCACATTTCAAGAACTAATTATTAAATGTTGTAATAGTCTGCTAAGCACAATAAAAGTCTGCTAAGCACAAAAGACCTATTATCCCAAAGGGAATAATGAAAAAAAAATGGGAATGAATGGAAGTGGTGCTCCAAAAGTACAAATTATACTGTAAATATACTCATCAAAACTATTTTAAACTAGTTAAGAAACAGAAAAGAGATTCCCTGAAGCCAAGATGGGGTAATAAGCAGTAAATTGCCATAACTTTCCCATATTCACCTCTAAAAAACCATAAATAGCACCCCCCAAACAAATTCTAGAGCAGTAGAACCAGCAAAACAACAATCAAAACAAAACAAACAAAAAACAGGCTGAAACAATCTTTTATCCCAAGAAACTTGGAATATGGGCAAAAAAGATGTGTCTTAACTCGGATAAAAGGAAAACATAGTCCAGCACCGGAAGCATCCAAGCAAGCTAGCAGCAAGCCCCATCTCAGCATACCAGAGAAAGATCCTGAGCCACAATATGGTGGAGCAAGTAAGCACTAAGACGCCTCATGTGCCTCAGCATAGCTAGGGGAACTGGCAGACTGCAGCTTCAAGAACCATCACATGATTCAGGGTAGCCCTGGGCAAACTTATCCTCTGGGAGCCAGACATTTGCATGCTTCAGCACAGCCCCAGGCAAACAGGTAGACACCAGTACTATAGGTACCTAAGCAAATAGGCAGCCACAACCACCATACTCCCTGCCCACCTAGTGCTCCAGCATAGCCCTGGTCAAACAGGCATCCTCCAGTAGCCAGACCTCCATGTGCTTCAGTGTAACCCTGGGAAAATGGAGGAAAAAACCAACTGGCCTCAGCACACACTAGGACCCCAGCTCAGCACCAGGTAAGCTGCCAGACTCCTTCTGGCCTCCAACAATGCTAGCCATCTCCCCTCCTCATCAGTGTAGCACCAGAAAAGAGGGTTCCCCATGGACCTCAGGATAGCATCAGTATAGCACCAAGTAAACAGCAAGGACCTGCAGCCTCTGGCACAAATAGCCTGATATAGTGTCTCTTCTTCCCTGTAAATGGGGCTCAAATTGAAAAGAAAGTAACAAAGCCAAAAAAATGAACAAAAAACAACAGAAAAAGAATTTGACATAGAAAGTTATAGTGATGACAAAGAAGACCAAGACAAACTCAGATGAGGACAATATGTCAAAACACCTGTGGGAAAAAACTCCAAAAAAAAAATGGGAAGTGGTCTCAAGTCCAGAACGAACTCTTGAAAGAGTTCAAAATGGAGCTTAAAATAATAAAAGAGACATAGAAGAAAAGTTGGGAAAAGAAATGAGAGTGAAGCAATTAAAAAATTAAGGAAAAAAAGTGTAAACAGCTTAAAAAGTGGAAGGGATATACATAGACAAAAGGTACAGGTATAAGGTGGATTTGAGGCAATAACATAAAAAAATTAAGGGATGAGAAAGAGTAGTACACTGGGTGCAGAAGAAAGAGAAAGGTAGAATGGGGTATATTATTTCACATAAAGAAGTGAGAAAAACGTTACAGTGGAGGGAAAGATGGGAGGGTGGAGGTGAGCATAGCTTGAACCTTACTCTCATCAGCATTGGCTAAAAGAGAGAATAATATACACAATCAGTTGAATATAGAAATCTATCTTACCTGACAGGAAAGTAGGAGGGGAGGAGATTAATTAAAGGTGTATGTTGGGGGACTGACAGAAGAGAGGGCAAACCAGGTGAGGGGGTAGACAGAAGCAAAACGCTGTGGAGGGAAAGGGTGAAAGGGGAGGGAGGACAGACAGGAGGAAAAATAGGATGGAGGGAAATACACAGACAGCAATCATAACTGTTAATGTGAATGGGATTAACTCATCAACAAAATGGACATAGATAGGAGAGCAGATAAAAAAACCAGAATCCTATGATAGGGTGTTTACAAGAAAACACTTGAAACAAAGAGATATACTCAAAATAAAGGTAAAGGGCTAGAGCAGAATCTATTATGCTTTAGCTGAAGCTAAAAAAAAAAAGCAGGGGTAGTAATCATGATCTCAAACAAAGCAAAAGCAAAAATAGACCTAATTAAAAGAGATAAGGAAGAAAACTACATCTTGCTAAAAGGTACCGTAGACGATGAAATAATAACAATATTAAACATGTATGCACAAAGTGGAATAGCATCTAGATTCTTAAAGAAGTTAAATGAGTTACAGTTTTGTAGCCAAACAAAAGATAGAGAGCATTATGAAACATTAAATAGATAATTTTAATTATGTAAAATTAAAAGGCTTTGTGGGAAAATTGGGATATTAATGAGTTGATAATAGAGTTGTGAGCTGATTCAACCATTCTGGAGAGCAGTTTGGAAGTATGCCCAAAAGGCGACCAAATTGTGCATACCCTTTGATCCAGCAATACCACTCCCAGGACTGTATCCCAAAGAGATCATAAAAAGGGGGAAGGGCATACATGTGCAAAAATATTTACAGTAGCCCTTTTCATGGTAGCAAAATATTGGAAACTGAGGGGATGCCCATCAATTGGGGAAGGGCTAAACAAGCTGTGTGATACATGTGCAATAAGAAATGCTGAACAGGCAGATTTCAGAAAAGCCTGAAAAGATTTACAAATTGATACAAAGTGAAATGAGCAGAACCAGGAAAAAGTTGTACACAGTATCAACAGCATTGTATGATGATCGAATATGAATGATTCAGCTCTTCTCAGCAGCACAATGTTCCCAGAAAAGCACAAAGGACTCATGAAGGAAAATGCTATCCACATCCAGATAAAGAACTGATGTACTCTGATGAAGAGTGAAGCATACTTTTTCCACTTATTTATTTTTTTCATGTTTATTTTTTTCTTCACAACTGTGACTAATGTGGAGATATGTTTTAGATGACAGCACATGCACAGTCTATAGCAAATTGCCTACCATTTTAGGAAAAGGGGATGGAAGGGAAGGGAGGAATAAAAATTTGGATCTCAAAATCTTGTAAAAATGAATGCTAGGGCAGAGCCAAGATGGTGGAGTAGAAAAACAAACTTGGTGCAAGCTCCCACTTCAATCACTTCCAATACATGTAAAAAATGACTCTAAACAAACTTTAGAGCTACAGAACCCCCAAAGAGACAAAGAGAAACAAAGCTCCCACTGAAAGAAGCTTGGAAAGCTGACAGGAAGGATCTATCACACCAGGCTGGAAGCCAAGAGAAGCCCCATGTGAGCACAGTTCCCCAGCCCCAGGGTGGCCTTGACCAATGGCAGGCCAGAGCAGACTTCAGAGAGAGAATTACCAGCAGCTGTGGCGGTTTCCAGAATTAGCAACCCATAAATCCCAAAAAGAAAGTAAAAGGTCAGTGTGGAATTCAGTGGGAATAGGCAGACTAAGGGTGCAGTCCAGCCCCTACCACTGGGGTGAGAAGCAGTAGAAGCACTATGGCTGTGCAGCCACTGCTGCCTGGCTGCCTCAGGAGCTCCTGGCTTGCAGATTGCAGGGGAACCAAGCAACCATTCAGAGGATAATCATTCTTGCTTTAACCTACTTGTATCTGGATCATGGTCTTGGGTGGTGGTCCTGGGATGTGTGACCAGTGAGCCAGAGCTTGTGGTATCTGTAAAGAGGGTGCCCAACTAATAGTTCCAGCAACTGCAAAAACCCCAGCTATTTGGGACAAAGCTCTCTCCATTCTGGAAGCAGAGTTCTACTGTGGCAAAGAGCTCAAAAATCAAGTAATTGAATGGCAACATGAGCAAGCCCAGGAAACATAATCAAACCATAGATTCCTTTTTTTGGGGGAAGAAAAGGATCAAGGCATGGAGCAGGAGGAAGATAACGAAGTCAGAACCCCTGCATCAAAAGACTCCAAGAAAAATATGAAGTGGTTACAGGCCATGGAGGAGCTCAAGAAGGATTTTGAAAACCAAGTAAGAGAAGTGGAGGAAAAATTGGGAAGAGAAATGAGAATGATGCAAGAAAATCAGGAAAAGCGGTCAACAGACTGCTAAAAGAGACCCAAAAATACACTGAAGAAAATAAACATCTTTAAAAATAGACTAACAGGGGTGGTAGGTGGCACAGTGAATAAAGAAAAGCCCTGTAGTCAGGAGGACCTGAGTTCAAATCCAGCCTCAGACACTTGACACACTTACTAGCCATGTGACCTTGGGCAAGTCACTTAACCCCAATTGCCTTCTAAAAAAATAGAATAATTCAAATGGCAAAAAAGGCTCCAAAAGCCAGTAAGGAGAAGAAGGCCTTAAAAAGCTGAATTTGCAAGATGGAAAAGGAATTTAAAAATCTTACTGAGGAGAATAACTCCTTCAAAGTTACATTGGAGCAATTGGAAGCTAATGACTTTATGAGAAATCAAGATACTATTAAACAGATCCAAACAAATGAAAAAATAGAAGGCAATGTGAAATATCTCATTGGAAAAATTGACCTGGAAAATAGATCCAGGAGAGATAATTTAAAAATTATTGGACTACCTGAAAGCCATGATCAAAAAAAGAGCCTAGACACCATCTTTCAAGAAATTATTAAGCAAAATTGCCCTGATATTCTAGAACCAGAGGGCAAAATAGAAATTGAAAGAATTCACAGATCACCTCTTGAAAAAGATCCCCAAAAAGAAAACTTCTAGGAATATCCAAATTCCATAGTTTCCAGGTCAAGAAGAAAATACTGGAAGCAGTCAGGAAGAAACAATTTGAGTATCATAGAAACACAATCAGGATAACACAAGATCTAGCAGCTTCTACATTCATGGATCAAAGGGCTTAGAATATAATATTCCAGAGGTCGAAGGAGCTAGGGTTAAAACCAAGAATCATCTGTCCAGCAAAAGTGAGTATAATGCTGCAGGGGAAAATATGGTAGTTTAATGAAATAGAGGACTTTCAAGCATTTTTAATGAAAAAAACCAGAGCTGAACAGAAAATTTGACTTTCCAATACAAGAAGCAAGAAAAGCACAAGAAGGTAAACAGGAAAAAGAAATCATAAGGAATTTATTAAATTTTAACTGTTTGCATTCCTACATGGAAAAATGATAATTGTAACTCATAATACTTTTCTCAGTATAAGGATAGTTGAAAGGAATATCTATATCTATCTATATATATATATATAATGTATACATACATATATGTATATATAAGAGGAGTTATGTGTATATAAATATATATGAGAGTGTGGGCATATATATGTTTATGTATACATAGAGGGCACAGGATGAGAATATGAAGGGATAATATCTAAAAAAATAAAATTAAGAGGTGAGAGGAATTTATTGGGAGGAGGAGAAAAGGAGAGATAGATTAGGGTAAATTATCTCATATAAAAGAGGCAAGAGAACACTGTTAAAATGGAGGGGAAGAGCAGGAAGGTGAAAAGGAATGGGTCAACCTTATTCTCATTGAATTTGGCTTAAGGGGGGAGTAACATACACACTCAATTGGGTATCTTACCCTACAGGAAAATAAGGGGCTAGGGTATAAGAGGGTGGATGATAGAAGGGAGGGCAGATTGGGGCGAGGGTAGTTAGAAGCAAACATTTTTGAAAAGGGATAGGGTCAAAGGAGAAAATAGAATAAGTAGGAGGTGAGATAGGATGGAGGGAAATACAGTCTTTCACAATATAAATACTATGGAAATGTTTTGGGTAACTACACATGTACAACCTGTATTGACCTATTTATCTTCCTAGTGGGGGCAGGTGAGGAGGGAAAAAGGGGGAAAATCTAGAACTCAAAGTTTTAAAAACAAAAATTTTTTAAATTGTTTTTACATGCAACTGGGAAATAAGATACACAGGCACTGGGGTATAGAAATCTATCTTACCCTACTGGAAGGAAGGAAGGAAGGAAGGAAGGAAGGAAGGAAGGAAGGAAGGAAGGAAGGAAGGAAGGAAGGAAGGAAGGAAGGAAGGAACAGAAAAGAGATCAGACTATATATATAAGCACGTTTCAGAGTTGAATTCAGGAGCTCAGTATTTGATAAACCACACTGCCTCCCCCCCTCAAAAAAAAACAAAACCATCAGCCTCTTTTGGGAAAGTCTCTTCTATTTGACAAGAACTCTGGGGAATCTGGGAATGGTCATAATTAATGTGACTTTTTCCCAGTATCATGAATTTTCCCAGTATCATGGTCTTCTATTGTTTTCCTTTCACTTCCCCCAAGTGACAAAAGTCCCACGTGGTTATTTGAAGAAGGAAGTAAATCTCTCTAAAGCTGAGGTGTCAATAAGACTTCCTTACATTTGATCTGAATAGACACATGGCCTATCTCCTCCAAAGATGTCTCCTGTTTTTCCTCTTCTACTCACTTACAGGTAAGTCCAAATGGCTACTAGCATCCAGTCTCTCTACCCTGTCTCACAGAAGAGTCAGTAAGGACTAACTGTTTTTCAATTCAATCCAATTTAGCAAGTATTTATAAAGTGCCTAGGACATGCAAGGGACACCATTTCCTCAACTGTCAAGTGGGGATATTAATAGCATCTCCCTCTCAGGGTCATTTTGAGGATCAAAAGATATTTTTTGCAAAGTGCTTAGCACAGTGCCTAGCATATGGTAGAAGCTTAATAAATGCTTATTGCCTTGATTTTCCTTCTTCACTTTTCTACTTTCCACAGTCAAAGACTCACATTGTTCAGTTCACTCTCAAATGCCAAATCCTGTAATAGATTATTCATTTCTCTCTCTGTTCTCTTCTTTCTCTGTGTTTCTTAGTGTGTCTGACTCCTCTCTATCTGTCTCTGTCTGTGTTTCCTGGTATTCCTCTAATCACATACTAATAAAAAAGCTCACTTCCAAATTTTCCCTCTAAAATTATCAAAAGCTTCTTTTCTTACATACCAATTCAATTCATACACATTTTGAATGTTATGTAGAGATGCTGGAAGCAAGGATATATAACAGAGCATGAATGCAAAAATGTGATATGATCTCATAAACACAATTTAAAGAGAGCTAAGGCATAGAATGATATGTTCTACAGTTTTGCCAGGAATGAAAATCAAGCTCATTGGCCTATAGTATGGAGATTCTCTCCCCTTTTCCATTTCTCTCTTGAACTTTGGGGCATTTGCCTTTCCAGTCCTATGGTATCTCTCCTGTTCTCCACAATTTTCAAATATCACTGATCAACAATGCCATTCACCAATTCAGTAAACAGAGATGTAATTCATGTTGACCAAGTGATTTGGTCATATCAAGGGCAACTAAGGGTAATTAAAGGGCAGCTAAATGCTAGTCACCCTAACTATTGTCTTGCCACTGAACTTCAATGACTCTGGAAGAGAGAGTGAAGCTAACTATTTGAGAAACTTCTCCTCGCTTAAATCCAATTTGTTTGAAAATCATGACATTACTTATTTGGGATTGTTATTGGTCTTCTTCAAAAAATGAAGGATAAATAAGAATAAATGGTGCTGTGGACAGAGTGCTGGGCCTGCAGTTAGGAAGACTCATTTTTTTTTCCAACTTAGAGCTTGGAATTCTGTATTGCCATCATTCTTTTTTTTTTTTTAATTTTTCAGATGCTTTATCAACTTCTGATTTACATCATTCATTTCCTCCAGATTTTGAGTTACAAATTTTCTCCCCATTTTCCCCTACCCACCACCCCAAAATAGCAGTCCCACAGGATATCACCGCCTCCAATCTGCTCTCTCCCATATTTTCTCCCATACCGCTTTCTACATTTCCAGTAGGGCATGGTGGATCTCTATGCCCCAGTGCCTATATATCTTATTTCCCAATTACATGTAAAATAGTATTAATAATAGTATATATATATACACACACACATATATATATATATTCATGTATATGTATTTGAATATTTGATTTTAAAACTTTGAATTCCAGATTCATTCCCTTCCTCCCTTGTCACCCACCCTTACTGGGAAGATAAGCAGTTAAGTGTAGGTTGTACATGTGTGGCTAATGCAAAACAATAACATAGTAGATATATTGTAAAAGACTGACTATTTTTCCCTCCCTCCTATCCCACCTCCCAATTGTTCTGTTCTCTACTTTGATCCCGTCCCTTTTCAAAAGTGGGTGCTTCCAACTTCCCTCCCCCCCAGCCTGCCCTCCCTTCCATCATCCCCCCTCTCATCCCCTTCCCCCCCTAATCTCCTGGACGGTGAGATACCCTACTTAGCGTGTATTTCATTCCCTCCTCAAGCCAAATTCAATGGGAATAAGGTTGGTCCATTCCCTTTTGCCTTCTTATTCTTCCCCTCCATTGTAACCATTTTCCCTTGCCTATTCTATATCAGATAATTTACCCCATTCTGTCTCTCCCCATCTCCTCTCATTATATTCTTCTCTCACCTCTTAATTTCACCTTTTAAGTATCATCCCTTCCTGTTAAATTGGTCCTGTGCCCTCTATCTATGTATGCCTGTAAACATATATACACACATTCACATATGTATTCATATGCCCATATACTCTCATATATAGACATATATACATATATTTCTATTCTCTTCAACTACTGAGAAAAGTTTCATAAGTTACAATTATTGTTTTTCCATGTAGGAATGTTAATAGTTCAATTTTGATAAGTTCCTTATGATTTCTTTTCCCTGTTTACCTTCTCATGCTTCTCTTGCTTCTTGTATCTGAATGTCAAATTTTCTATTCAACTCTGGTTTTTTCAGCAAGAATGCTTGAAAGTCCTCTATTCCACTGAATATCCATATTTTCCCCTGAAACATGATACTCAGTTTTTCTGGGTAAGTGATTCTTGGTTTTAATCCCAGTTCCTTTGCCCTCCGGAATATCATGTTCCAAGCCCTTCGATCCCTCAGTGTAGAAGCTGCCAGATCCTGGGTTATCCTGATTGTGTTTCCACAATATTCAAATTGTTTCTTCCTGGCTGCTTGTCATATTCTCTCCTTAATCTGGGAATTCTGGAACCTGGCTATAATATTCCTAGGAGTTTTATTTTTTGGGATCTTTTTCAGAAGGTGATCAGTGTATTCTTTCAACCTCTATTTTGCCCTCTGGTTCTAAAACATCAGGGCAGTTTTCTTTGAGAACTTCCTGGAGAATGATTTCTAGGTTCTTGCTTTGATCATGGCTTTCAGGTAGTTCAATAATTTTTAAATGATCTCTCCTGGATCTATTTTCCAGGTCAGTGGTTTTTCCCATGAGATATTTCACATTGCCTTCTATTCTTTCATTTGTTTGGATCTGTTTAACAGCATCTTGATTTCTCATAAAGTCATTAGCTTCCATTTGCTCCAATCTAATTCTGAAGCAATGATTCTCCTCATTGAGCTTTTGAGGTTCTTTTTCCATCTGGAAAATTTGGTTTTTTAAAGCATTCTTCTCCTCATTGCCTTTTTGAGCCTCTTTTGCCAATTGAGTTAGTCTGTTTTAAGATGTTATTTTCCTCAGTCAGGCTGTTGACTCTCATTTTGTAATTTTCTTGCATCGTTCTCATTTCTCTTCTCAATTTTTCCTCCACTTCTCTTATCTGCTTCTTAAGGTCCTCTATGGCCTGTAACCAGCTCATATTTTCCTTTGAAGGTTTTGTGCAGGAGTTCTGACTTCACTGTCTTCCTCCTGTTCCATGCTTTGCTCCTTTTTGTCCCCAAAATAGGAGTCTAATGCTGGAATCTTCTGTCTGCTTTGTTTCCTTTGCCTGGTAATGTCGCCCCTCAGTCACTTGACCCCTGGGCTTTTTGCCATAGTAGGACTCTGCCACCAGACAGGGGAGCTTCCATCCCAAATGCTGGGGTTTTCTCAGCTGCTGGAGGCATTAGATGGGTGCCCTCTCTGAGGTCTCCACATGCTCTGGCAAGCTGGACACTCCCCCCCCACCCGGACCTCCACCCTAGACTGCAATCCAGATCGAAGCAGTTTAAAGCAAAAGCCTCAGACTGGTGCTTGGTCCTCCTACACTCTGCAGGCCAGGAGCTGAAGCTGCCACATGGTGCTGGCTGGCTGTGCCGGTGGCTCAGTGGCTTCTCGCCCTGGGGGCAAAAGCCACACACTCCCACTTACTGGGTCCCAAAGTCCAGACTGCACTGACCTCTCACTTTGTCCTTCGTATCTATGTGTTGATAAATCTGGAATCGCCCACAGCTGCTGCTGATCTGGAGTCCCTCTGGCCAGCAGCTAGTCAGGCCCAACCTGGGGCTAAAACCTCGGTGTGGGGCTGGGCTCAGCTCCCAGAGCACTGCTATGGATTCCTGCTGCCTTGCCAGGCTTTCCTCAGTGGGAGGTTAGCTTCACTGTGTCATTTTGTGGGTTCTGCAGCTCCAAAGTTTGTTCAGAGTCCCCTTTTTACATGGATTGGGGAAGGTGGAAGCCGGAGCAGCAGGGAGGTCCTGCTTCTACTATGCCATCTTGACCTGGAAGACTCATTTTTCTGACTTCAAATCCAGCCTCAGAAACTTACTAGATGTATGACCCTGGGCAAGTCACTTAATCCTGTTTGTCTTAGTTTCCTTATCTGTAAAACTAGCTAAAGAAGAAAATGACAAACCATTTTAGTACCTTTGCCAAGAAAACTCTGGGGGACTGAAATGGCTGAACAACAACAGCAAAGGATAGATAAGAAAGGAAAGGATAAGAAAATGAGATGGATTCTTTTTACATAAACTGGTAAAAGAAGAGAGAAGAAGTGATAGGAATACTGTATGGGGTGAATGGGACCATAGCAATAATAAACGTAACCATTTATATAATGATTTAAGGTTTTCTAGGTGCTTTACAAGCAATATATTATCTCATCTAATAAGTGAAGTAGGTGCTATGAATGTTCCCATTTTGCAGATGAAGAAACAAACTCAGAGAGATTAATTGACTGTACAGGGTCTCATAAGTAATAAGCAAGTTAGATTTGGACCCATAGATTCCTGACTCCAAGTCTAATACTCTATCAACTAAATGAAAATGATGATGATAGCTAACAACAGAGAAAGTGGTGTTCAATTTTGAGGTTCTTACTGTTCTCCTTGCCAAGGAGAAGGATCTTTGAACTGTTCAGTAAAAATGGCTAATAGGTATTCAATTTGATAGCCAAGCTAAGAAAGGAGATAGTAAGACAATGTTCAGTTGTTCTTAATATATTCAAGTCGCCTGGTCAAAATGAACTATATCCTCAGGTACTGAATGGTTGAACTGGTAAATGTCATTGATAACCCAAGGTCAGTGATATTTCAAAACTGTGAATGTGATTCTAAGAGACCAGAAGGGGAGAAAGGACACTGAGCACAGATATAGAGATAGAAAATAAGTATGTTGTGTTCAAGTATTGGAAGGGGTGTCTTGGAAAAATGAATGAAAGAATGAATGAGACTTGTTCTATTTAGTCTAAGGGGGCCAATGTAGGAGAACAGAATGGAAATTACATAGAAATAAACTTAGGCTTACTAACAAGAAAATCTTCCTGAGAATCAGAGCTTAACCAAAAATGGAAGGGGTTGCCTCTGGGGTGATGGAGTCCTTCTCATTGGTAATCTTCATATTTGTTGTTGTTCAGTTGTTTTCAGGCGTGTCTGACTCTGTGACCTGATTTGTTGTTTTCTTACACTTACTAGCCATGTGACCTTGGGCAAGTCACTTAACCCCAATTTCCTTCCCAAAAAAAGCAAAAAAAAAAAGATATCTAAGCAGAATACAATGGATTCTTTTCCTTAAATTCAAGCTCTGTGGGACGAAAGATTCTTTTAGATTCATCCTAACTGAAACATTTTGTTTCTTAATCTCCAGTCCCAACCATTACTACACACACTTATTTTGTCATCCTGGCTTTGCTATGTATGTACATAGGACAAGGGTATGGTCTTATCAGGGACCCTGGGGATAACCTCCTCAGATGAGAAGTTGAGAATAAAAAGTGTAATGTAGGGAAAGATTCCTATGTACTAGCAGTTCTAGACATTTCAAATCTAGTATTCCATAGATTTTTCTGTCTCAAGTCTCTCACTACATCCAGGTATAACAGTGATTAGTCTGGTTCCCACTGCCTCAAAGTCAAATGTGTCATGTTTCCACCCCAACCCTACCCTTTCAGGGTTCTCAAGAATGGGTCTTTCATCTTTGTCATTGGCTCAAGTCCAAACCAATTATGTTTCCCCAATATTAAGGGTTCAAACATCCCAATTCCATTTAACTCTTTGTCAAATTAACTTTACAAAGGCATATATAATATTTACATCAAAGGTATAGCAAGAAGAATCATACAAATATCTCATCCTTCCCAGCACCTGTAGACATAATGCTCACTACATGGTCCTCAGTCTCTAGGAAGACAGGAAGTTAAGGTTCACAGCTTAACTCAGTCCATTGATTCCATAAGGATCTAAGAATAAAGCACTATATCTTTACCCCCACTCACCCTCAGGCTTGTATCCTAGGACCCTAGCTTCTCCAGGGCATCCCCTTTGTATTAGCTACAACATCCATCATGAAATCTTGGGCTGCAAGGTTCCCATTACTCAAGCTCCCAATTCTGGGACTCTAGGCCCTGTACTTCCAATTGAAAAAGGAAAAATGAAACAGTCCAAAGCCCAAAGCCCATTTCCCAGGTCAATAGGCTTAGAAGGTACTTACTAAATCTTATTTAGCTTAACAGCATGGTGCCCTTGCTATGAATGAATGAGACTTTCAACCCTAATTCCCACACAAAGAAAGAGAGTGACTGTGTCTCCTTCAGGTAGATTTAAAGATACAGACAATTCTGACTACCAGGTCAATGGAAAGAGGATGTTCTCACCTACAAATTAGACCAACATCTTCTCCAAGAAATAGATTCCTTGGCATCTCCTATGTGAGTGTTTCTCCATCTTTTATCATTTGGGTATGCACCAATGCCCCTTTACATTTTTTATTTTTACATATCCTCTTATAGTCATAAAACTAAGCAAGTGTGTTAGATGTGGTGTTTGAAATCTAGTGCTTTTTATACTAGAATATGTTCAAAGGGGAGTGAGAACACAGGCCTTATGTGGTTGGCAATTCTACTCAGGATGAGGGGAGCAGAGCTGTTAACCACACATGCTTGGTATGTTACATGTCAATATGTGTTTAGGGGTTAGGGAGTGAGACCTTTACCATAAAGTAACTGTAGGAGATACTCTCTCAGTTTGGGGCATTTTTTTTTTTCTAGCTGTCTCCCATTCCTGGAATGTTCTCTCTCCTCATCTTTGGCTGCTGGTTTCTCTGGCTACCTTCAAGGCTCAGCTAAAATCTTACCTTCTGAAAGAAGAGTTTCTTAATCCTTAATTCTAGTGTCTTCCTTCTCTTAATTATGTCCTGTTTATCCTGTATAGAGCTTGTTTGTTTGCTATATATAGCAAATATATTTGTTGGCTAATTCTCTCCTATATTAGATTGTAAGTTCCTTCAGGGAGGGACTGTCTTTTGACTCTTTTTGTATCCTCAGTGTTTAGCACAGTGCATGGCATATAATAGGCACTGTGGTGGGTGGATTGATTGGAATGCTGCAGAAACAAAGGTTCAAGTTTCAGAGCATATCCATTTATGAAGCAATGCATGCCAATTGTTTAACAAATCAACACCAGGCCTCCTCAGCTTTTGCACTGGATCCCAAATTCAGAACCAAATAGATTTTACGAATTCAGACAAAACAATTAAAAGGGTGTAAACAAGGATACAAAAATTAGGTAATCCCATTTTTAATTAAAGGAAAGATTAGGGGCTTTCCAGATTGGGAGGGGGAGAGTGAACAAGTGCAATTTGCTGAAATCAGGAAAAAGAGATGTTCCCCCACCCTGATCCAAGTGTGTCAAAGGAATATGGAAACAAGTGATTGACCAGTGTGGGACCAATTTTCAGATAAGACATATGGGTTGCTTTAGATGTATAATTGTGAGAAAACGGCATCAATCTTATCTGACTGGGTTTCTGGTCAGCATAAACTAGATCCTTAGTTAAGGGTCTCTAAATGGCAAAAAGAGGTGGTCCAGCTGCCCAGCCTTGCAGGGCTAGGTTCAAACAATGCAACAAAGCTTTCTCACAATTCCCATAATTGAATAAAGTTTTCTCACAAGCCAGAAATTTGACTAGATCCATGATTTAATAGAAAGGGAACCTGAGCTAACTATAGAATTGAGTTACAAGATGAAGTCTGTGTGGTTCACTCAATTCCCACAATTCCTTCAATCCCCTCACATTTGATTTCCTGGGGGTAGGGCCAGCTATAATCCAAATTTATAAGCTTTTTCATATATTTGTAATCAGAATTATGTAAGTCAGGTTGCAGATCAAACTATTTAGAGGGCTCACAATGGATGCTTTGAGAGGGCAGATTTATATGTTGCCAAGGTAACCAAGAAAACTCAGCATAAACAAAAGACCAAAGCAATACAATGATGATCATCAATATTAAATACCATTAGGTCTCCTTGTATCCTAGTAACCCATTGTTCATTAATCAACACATCTTGAGTCCCAGATGTCCCATGTAGTCATCTGGTCCTTGGAAATATCTTCTCCTGAACATTCTGGAATAACCTCATTCTCAGAACAGCTCTGAACAAGCTCTGCTTCTCTCATTCCAAATCACCTGTAGAGATTCCTAGGCAATTCTGCTAAAATCGTCTAGTGACAGGGCATAAAAGAATTTAGTACAATTTCTTAAATTTGGTTTTCTAATAGCTAGTTCATGGGGTGAAAAATAGCTCAAGTCTTATGCAATAAATCCTATTAATAACAGTGCTATAAGAAGAACATGAAATCAAGAACCCATAATTCCCTTGAGAATTTGGAAAATTTCAGCTTTTACCTATCATTTGCTGTTTTTATCTTTACCTAAACCTCATAACTGATATAAGAGTCTTTAAAAAAAATTCACCAGAGTCTAACTTGTAAACTTTCTCTCTTTTAAAGTGGGGAAATAATTTCAATTTCTTTACAATTATCAGTGCAACTTATATGTAAAATCCTTAATCTAATTTAGAGAACTTATTATGAAATCATACCCATACTAGAAATGTTTGGAAGTCAATCATATACATATGTATATAGTTCTTAGAGAAAACAATCTGGTCTTGTTGCTTTCCCAAAATATACTATTCCAGAATTGTCACAAGATGGGTGTCAGGGTGATTCACTCACATAATACCCTCAGCTCTTAATGTTTAATGGTTGATTTATTAACTAAGATGGGAAAAGATGTGGTAGGGTGGGAAACTCCAGGTTTTCTGCTCCATTCTTCAGCTTAACCAACACATAGCAGCATGTGTTTTTTACTGTACCTAGAGAAGCCCCAGCTTCATGTGACATTAATGAGATTTACACAACACATATGCAAATTTACCAGCTGAAAAACCCAAGGGCTATGTGATGGGCATCAAGATGGAGCTCAAAAGAAGCAGAGTACCAGAAGTCTGACTCCTTTTCCCCTTTCCAAGTTCTATTATGATTTGATTCTGTTTCCATTCAGTCCCACTTACCTTGGAAAGGCTAGAGAATTACCCCCACTGTTCCTATACCTTCAGGTATGAGGGGAAGTTGTGAGACAGAGATGAAAACAGAGAGAGGAAGTAGGGTCTTATGTGGTGCATGTCAGATCTCACTTCTGCTGCCCTATATACGTAAGATTTTTCGGTGTTTCTGAAAAAGAAACTCTGAAGTAGAAGTATGACTGCAGAAGAAAAAATAATTTTAAAAGTATAGTGCTTTATTTTATTAGTAGTTATAACAACTGATGAGGGTCTGAACTAAGGTAGTGTCAGTGTGAGTGGAGGAAAGGGAGAGATGTGAGAATTGTGAAGACAGACTCAAAAAAGACTTGGCAACCAATTGTTTGTAGCATCCAAGAAAGAAGAAATCATAATATAATAACTAGCATTTATATAGTGTTTATTATATGCCAGGCATGATGCTAAGCACTTCAGAAGTCTTATCTCACCTGATCCTCACAATAATCCTGGAGGTAGGTGCTATTATTATCTCTATTTTACAGATTAGTAAACTGAGACAAACTGAGGTTAAATAGCTTGTCCAGAGTCACACAGCTAGTAGATGTCTGAGGCAGGATTTGAATTCAGATTGAATCCTGACTACAGGCCTGGAACTCTATCCACTAGAACGACCTAGCTGCCTCAATAGTCAAACGCGATATGAAATTAGGTACCTATGTAACTGATTTCCCTTGAATAGAGCTCTTGATTTGTTAGTTACCTTAGACATTTGATCTTTCCTCAGATATGTGCTAGATTGGAAAGCCATGGAGGTCCCTTCCACCTCTGTCATTCTGTGAGCCCATCTCATTGGAAACAGCTTTATGTATTATTCCTGCCATGATTCATTTTTGTTGTCATCCAGTCATTGCAGTCATGTCCAATTCTTCATAATTTCATTTGGGATTTCCTTGGCAAAGATACTAGAATGGTTTGCTGTTTCCATCTCCAGCTCATTTTACAGATGAGGAAACTGAGGCAAACAGGGTTAAGTGACTTGCCCAGGGTCACACAGCTAGTAAGTGTCTGAGGCCAGATTTGAACTCAGAAAGATGAGTCTTCTTGACTCTAGACCTAATATTCTATCCACCGCAGCACCTAGCTGCCCAGAAAATTGTTCATCCCAGATTCTATGGTTCATAGAATCACACATTTAGAATAATATTCTCCCCCTTCTCCCATTTTACAGATGAGGGTTTTGTGATCTGCAGAGATTAAATGACTAGCCCAATGTTACATAGGTAGTAATTGACAAAGTCAGAAATGGAACTGAGTCCAGACCCTTTGCTCTGACCACTACAGGGCACTGCCTAAGTATTTGCATCTGAGCAAAGGGAAAAGTCTTAGACAAAAAAGCAAAAGAATCTCTAATGGTTGTGTAACAATTTTAGCGGAGGGAGTGTTTTCCCTAGCATTACTCAAATCAGACCTCATTGGTAACTATCAATGCCAAGCTCACATGTTACTTAGCTCATTAGTTATTAGTCATTTCGGAGGGTTAAGGATTCCCCTTCTCTTTCTTTAAAAAAATTTTTTGTTACATTTGTATTCCAAGTAGTTTCCCTCTTCCTTCCCAACCTCACACATGAACATTTGACACAGAGAGTTGTGAAGCTGCACAATACATAGTTCCATATGTCAGTTCTTCCTTTGGAGGTGGATAGCATAGTTGATTACCAATGTTTTGTGGTTGATTTAAATATTAATGTAAGTCAGAATAGCTTATTCACTCATATTCACTCTTTGAATAATGTTGATGTTACTGTACATAACATTCTCTTGGTTCTGCTCGTTTCACTCTTCATTATTATATGCAAGTCTTTCTATGTTTTCCTAAAATCAATCTGCTCATCATTCCTTATAGCATAGTAGTATTCCATCATATTCATATACCACAACATATTCAGACATTCCTCAGCTGATGAGTATCTCCTCAATTTCCGTTTCTTTGCCACCACAAAGAGAACTGATATATTTTAGAACATATAGGTTCTTTTCCTTTTCTCCTAATCACCTTGGAAAACAGACCTGCTAGTGGTATTGCTAGGTCAAAGGGTATACACAGTTTTATGACTCTTTGGGCATAATGCGAGATTGCTCTCAAAAATGGTTGTATCAGTTCACAACTCCACTAACAATGTGTTAGTGTCCTGATTTTTCCACATCCACTCCAATATTTGTCAACTTCCCCTTCTATCATTTTGGCCCATCTGATAAGTGAGATAATATCTCAAAGTTGTTTTAATTTTCATTTCTCTAATCAATAATAATTTGGAGCATTTTTTTTCATATGGCTATAGTTAGCTTTCATTTCTCCCTCCAATAACTTCCTGTTCATATCCTTTGACCATTTGGGGAATGACTCATCTTTTTATAAATATCACAAAATATTCTATATATTTGAGATATGAAGCCTTTATCTGAAAATATGTCTGTAAAAATTTCCCCCCAATATTCTGCTTTCCTTCTAATTGTAACTATATTGGTTTTATTTGTGCAAAACCTTTTTAATTTAATGTAATCAAAATTAACCATTTTACATCTTACCATACTCTTTATTTCTTGTTTATTCATAAATTCTTCTCCTATCCATAAATCTGATAGGTAAGATATTCTATGTTCTTCTAATTTACTTATGACATCTTTTATATCTAAGTCATGTATCCATTTTGATTAAATTGGTAAATGGTATAAGATGTTAATCTATCAGACTGTTTTCCAGTTTGGGAAATAATTTTTTCAAAACAGTGAATTCTTATCCCAAAAACTTAAACCTTTACATTTATCAAACACAAAGTTACTATAATAATTAACTACTGTGTATTGTATATCTACTCTATTCCACTGATCTATAATTCTATTCCTTTGCCAGTACCAAATAGTTTTGATAATTAATGCCTTATAATATAGTTTAAGATCTGGCATTGCTAGACCTTCTTTCTTTACCTTTTTTCATTAATTCCTTTGATAGACTTGACCTTTTCTTCTTTCAGATGAATTTTTTTTATTATTTTTGTAGCTCAATAAAGTAATTTTTTGGTAATTTAATTGGAATGGTACTAAATAAGTAAATTAATTTAAGTGGAATTTTCCTTTTCTTATATTGGCTCAGCCTACTCATGAACAATTAATATTTCCTTTTTTCTTTCAAGTCCATCATGGATACTACATGTACTAGGAATATCCCAGACCTGGATATGGGAAGATACTCTAGCCTTTCTGAGCAACATTGAAGGATACTCTTCCCTTTCCTATTGACCTCCACAAGAGACTTTGCAATATGGATTATTGGGGGCTAGAGGGAACTCAGGTTCCTGGGTATGAGGCAGAGTTTCAGACCTCAAGAATCAGAGGACTTGGCCATTCCATTTTTTTAACCAGACCCCCAATATTATATGCTGTAATCAAACTGTACATAGTATCAGCTCTGTCATTTAATACATGTATGATCAGTTTTCTCTTCATTAAAATGGATATAATAATACCTGCCCTGAAGACCTCATAGGTTTGCTCTGGGGGCAGTTCAGATGAGATGCCAGGTGAAAGTGCTTTGGAAACTGTAAGGTCCTATGCAGATATAAAGAAATCAATAAAACCTAACTCAAATGCCATCTTCCCCAAGAAATCTTCTTTGATGGCAACTATTTCCTTAAATTCTGTATAGACTTACTTCTCTACAACTTCTACCCATTGTACCTAGTTCTATTATCTGGTCACAGAGCAAACAACCTCACTTTCCTACTCCTATATGACATCCCTTTAAATACCTGGAGACTGTTATATTTCTCTCTTGTTTTCTCTTCTACAATTCTTGGTTCTTTCAACCAGTCCTCACATGGTATGATTCTGATCCCTTCAGCAATTTTTGGTTACTTCTCCAACTTGTCAAAGCCATTTCTTTTTAAAACTATGTTTTATTGAAGACCTCCATTTTAAATCATAGCCCTTTCCCACCTATCCCCTCCATACCGAACTTTTCCTTGTAACAGAGAAAAACAATTAAGCAAAAATATGTCTGATAATATATCTCTAGCAACAGAGACTATATCTGACAACATATGCAGTATTCCATCCCAGAAATATTACATTTCTCTGCCATAAGGGAATAGTAGTTTCTTTTCTTCAGGACTTTTATTGGTTTCTCCATTGTTCAAAGCTCACCTTCCTTTTAATCATATTTTCATTTACATCACTGTAATCATTGTAAATGATAATGTCCCTGCCAAAATGTGGCACCTAGAAAATCTTAATCTTAGAGTTCCCCTACGTGGTGACAGACAGAGTATCTTCTCTCTTTGCCTATAATGCCTGTCTTTGACCAGGCATTTGACCAGCAATATGGGCCATATTTTTTATTAATTAATTAATTTTTAGTTTTCAACATTCACTTCCACAACATTCTGAGTTCCAAATTTTCTCCCCATAGGGGCCATATTTTCTAAGAAAAGTATTGGGTTCTTTAGCTAGATGTTGAGTGAGAGAGGAAAATGGAATCCTGAAATTATCTGGTGCTTTTTATACTTTATATGTATCTTATGAGAAAAGCTCAGAAATGGAAGGTCTTTAGAAGAGGCCACTTCTGAGGGTATGTTGCTAGGGCTCTTCTGGATGTCAGACTGATCTAGGGGTAGGAAGAGTGAAAGGAAAGATATTAATTGTGGTCTTCTTTTATGTTTTCAGAGTCAAGTGCTTCTGGAGAGGACTCCATCCCCAAAATGGTGACTGGAATCCTGGGGGAGTCTGTTATTCTCCCACTGGAAATCCCAAAAGAAAAGCAGATCTCATATATTGTCTGGATTTCCCAAAGGTCTCTTGCCATCATAGAGACAGGAAAAGAAGGAAAATCCCCGAAAATAATTATAACAAATCCTCATTATTTGGGGCGAGTGGACTTCCTCAACCAAAGCTATAGTTATGCTCCACAGATCAGTCACTTGAAGATGGAGGACGCTGGCTCCTACACAGCAGAAATAACTGTAGCAAACATCACTGAACCCATTAAAAAGTTGTTCACCCTCCTCATTCATGGTGAGCATTAAGTTTAATCTCATTATCTTTTAAAAAACAGTAACATCCAAAAATTGGATACACAGAATACTTATATGGCTTCCTGCCTGAGTGATGGGAAAGCTGCCTTCTTCCTGTACTCCAGAGTACAGGTTAAATTTAAAGGTGATTCTGACTGAGTGTAAACTCTACCTAGGAGTAATGCAGTAAAACCTTATTGTAAAGGTCCTTGCTATATGCCGACTTTAGGTATAATAAAGGCAGAACTTGGCCAAGTAGCATGGTACAGTAGAAAGGACCCTGGGTTTACAATCAGGAAACCTCAGTTTAAATCTTGATTCTGCCCCTTAACATTCATGAAATTATAGGCAAATCACTTTAACTTTTGGGTCCTCAGTTTCCTATGTGTAAAATGATTGGATGGGTCTAGATACTCTCTAAGATTCCTTCGCTAAGTCTATTATCCTATAAGTTACAATGATTTAATGTAAGGAATTTTCTAACAATTAGAGCCGTTCAAAATGGACTACTTTGTGAACTCATGGGCTCCCTGTGTTTTAATATGTTCAAATAAAGGCCGAGGGTCCTGATGCCTAAGGAAATCATTGACCATCTTTATAGGGGGGAGGAGGACAATCAAAATATCTCATTGAATATTATATTTTACTCTTCATGCAGAGCGATTGACAGAGCCAAAAGTGACATTGGGTCCTAGGATCAATGATAATGGCACCTGTCTTGTCAATGTGAC
Source organism: Petaurus breviceps papuanus (assembly GCF_028583685.1). Classification (NCBI taxonomy): domain Eukaryota; kingdom Metazoa; phylum Chordata; class Mammalia; order Diprotodontia; family Petauridae; genus Petaurus; species Petaurus breviceps. The sequence continues at coordinate 4,603,553 of NW_027187267.1, forward strand.
ATGTTCTGTGGAACAAGTAAGAGAACATGTAATATATAGCTGGACGGCTGCAGGACAAGGGGCTAATGCATCCAGTGGAGGGCCCATCCTCAGCATCAGCTGGAAACCTGGTGACCATGACCTGTACACCTGTACTGCCAGGAACCCTGTCAGCAACAGCTCCCATACCATTCTTGCCAGTGAGCTCTGTGCAGGTAAATTTCTGACTGTTTTCCCAGGAGCCTGAGATCATAGAATCCTGTGGGGATTTGAATTATAGTTATTATTGAGCTTGGTACCAACCTAGTACCTACAGGAGCAGAGCTCCTGAGCTCTGTCACTGGCCAAGCCTCAGCCAAAGGAGATACTCCTGCTCTGAGACTGTGAAGAGGGTAGTCGTTTCAGTGTTCAGCTGATCTTATGAAGACATTTTTTTTTGTTCATGGTTCAGATCATTTCTTGTGACCCTGCTTCTTTGTATCTTCTCTTTTAAGGCATTGAACATGACATAAGCTACATCAGAGTCTTCCTGTACCTCATAACGATCTTCATCCTGATTATTCTCTCTTTATTGGGACTGTCTTTCTGGTATATTCAGAGAAAGAAAGAAAAAGGTTTGAGCTTTTCCACAAGATGAAGCCCATTTTCTTATCACAGAATCTCAGAATTAGAATGACTCTCAGAGATCACCAATTTCAAGTCATACCTATACAGCAATACCTCCTACAACTTTCCTGACACATGGTCATCCAGTAACAACTTGAAGACCTCTAGTGAGAAGGAACTCCATTTTGGGCTCTAATTGTTGGAAAGCTTTTTCTGATATCAAACTCAAACTTTCCTCTTGGTAACTTTCATCCATTCATTGCTCCTCATTCTATTTTCTATGACCATGCAGAACAAGTAAATTCTTCTTTTATGTGACAGGCCTTCAAATACTTGAAGATAATTGTCATAGATGCCTACACATTTTTTTCCTTAGAGGCTTAACTTCCCTAATTCTTTCCACAAATATTCATATGCCATAGTCCTAAGGCCCTCCACCATCTAATTGCTTATACCAGGACATTACTTATCAAGGTCTTTCCTAAATTATAGCAATGAGAACTAAATACAGCACTTCAGCTGTGGGTCTGATTGGGGTAGAGTACAACAGGATTATCATCTCCCTAGACCTTCACATAATTCATTTATTCCTTCATTCATCAAGCGTTTATCAACCAGTACCTTAAGCCAGGAACTATATGGGAGAAGGCAGTATATGACATTTGGGCCATTGATTGATGCCATTGCAGGAACTATTCAAATAACCCCAAAGAACAGCATGTCTTTATTTTGTCCTGAGTATATAAAGACAAGACTAAAATCTTACCCTTGCCAACTGGACCAGAACCAGCTTCTAACCTGTAGGTGATGGGAGCCGCACATAGCAAATCAGAGGCAGGAGAGTCAGGAGACAAACAATTTAATTTCAAAGTGAGGAAACACTTGCAAGCAGGAGTCCTCCTGAGGAGGAAGGCTTAACATGCTAGGGCAAAGGGGCGGCCAGGTAGCACAGCAAGTAAGAGCACCGGCTCCAGTGTTGAGAAGACCTGGAGATCGAATCCCGGGCTCAGACACTTAGCACCCACCCAGAAACACCT
>NW_027187267.1:4605184-4646333 GCF_028583685.1 Petaurus breviceps papuanus
CTCCAGTGTTGGGAAGACCTGAAGATCGAATCCCGGGCTCAGACACTCAGCACCACACCCAGAAATAACTGGCCGTGTAACCTTGAGCAAGTTACTTAACCCCGATTGCTTAAAAATATTAAAAAAAAAAAAAACATGCTAGGGCAAAGGCAGTGCTTTATGTACATAAGTGGGCAGGACCATGACATAATCTTAGCCATTCCCACAGCAGCCTCGTGCATGGACAACGCAGGCATTCCTGGGCCCCGTGGGAACAGTCTCTAAGCTGATTGTCTTACAGATGCCAGAATTAGAGTGTCAGGAACAGGAGAACAGTACCTGGCTTGGTTCGCTTAGCTGTTACAAGAAACAGGGACTGTGAGAATGTCAAGAGGGGTAATGATGGCCCTCGGGTCTCTGGGAAATGGTGCTGGTCAAAGCAATATACTTTGCCAGAGGGTGAGATCATCCAGAGTGCAGAACATTGCTATACCAAGCTCAGGGCACAGCCTGCTTGCTTGGGCCTTAGCTCTGGGAAATAGGGTGTCTCCAAATGTCTTGACACACTCAAGAAGTTTATATTCTACTCTACATGTGACAACATTTAAGCAGATAAGTAAACACAAATCATAGACCAAGAAAATACAAATTAATTAGGGGAGGGAGGGCACAAGTAACTGAGGCAGGGAAATGGGCAAGATTCCATTGGCTTTTTGGGGCTGTTCATATTCAATTCATATTCAATTTGACTTCCAGTTCAGTAAAATCCATGCATCTTTTTCAGACAAATAACTGTCTAGAGATGGCTTCTCCATTTTATACCTCTGAAGTTGGGGGTTTTGTAGCTATGTGAAAACTTTACATTTATCCCTTTTCAATTTCGTCATATTAGAATCTGACTAATGTTATACCCTGACAAGAACTTTTAAGATCCCAGTTGTTATCCAATATATTAGCTATTACTCCAAACTTTGGCTCACCTCTAAACAGGGTGGTTGTGGTTGCTATCTGTGTATAATATATATACATATATGTATATATATATATATATATGTATATATGATACGATATGATATGATATTATCGAAGGTATAACCAGGATAATGTTAAACCACTCAAAGCCAAACACTCTGAGGTACTTTAATGGAGCAGCCTTCCAAGTTGAAATTGAGCCATGAATCATACTGATATTTGGTGATTCTACATGAGTTTCTTACTTCCTGGAGGCCAGGGAGATTAAGGTTCAGATGCTTCTCAAACTTCTCAAATAAAATTCGTCTCCTAATTCTGTGGCCACTATTTACCTCACACCTATCTGGAGGCTCTCCCCATAGCCATTTCCTTACTGCTTTTGAGAGGATGTTTTAATGTGACTACATTGGTTTGATTGCAGTGTTGGGACAGTTCCTATATATCTGGTTGCTTAGATTGAGAAATAATGAAGGCCTCTTGCTCTTATACCCCATGAAGAAAACTGGATAGTGGGCTCATTTTCCACAACTCTTTTTCCTCCCAGGATCTCTGCTCTACATTTCCCACTCTCCTAACTGTCAGAGTCCAACACCCTTTGGTATGCTGGTAAAGGTTTAATAAGCTCTCAAAAACCAAGCCCTGTGTTTATCATAGATACTTTTTGTTTTCTATTTTATATATTTCTTCTATAATTCTATAATTTTAAAGATTTTATCTAATGATTAGTATGTAGCTTCTGGATCTCTAAGATGGTCACAGATAGCCAAGGGATTCACCCTGGGGATAGCTTTGGGGGCTGACCAGTAATGTGGCATTCTACAATATATTCATATCTTTATGCTAATGTATCTTTAATATACAAGGGGATTTTCTCCTGGTAATATACAACTAAACTTATGTCCCTGCCTGAAAAGTCATAGGTGGTAGCACAGGGAGTGGGAAGGTGACAGATGGATTGATATCATGAATTCTAAACCTCTCTTTCCTCACTGGGTTGCAGAAGCTGATGCAGGAGACCAGAAGTGCACAATTTATGACTCAATTCCTAATCTACGCGTTGGTGCTGTAGGAAATACAGAGTATGCTACAGTTTCATATCCTAAAGTAAGTTCTTTCTCATTTCCTCCTCAGAGCCTGGGTTTTCCCTTATGTGAAATCTTTGAGGGTGAGGTTTGGTATTGTCATTTACACGGGAGTGGGGTGGGACAAGTATTGTGTTAATTGTCTTCTGATGCGTCTAATCTGAAGTGTCCTAATCCCCGAAAAGACCTTACTGAAATCCTCCACTCCCAAGGAACCACCCTCCTCCTCTCCATCACATTTTGAGTTATGAAGTTTTGGTCACCTATCCATTTTTAGCTTATCATGGTATAGAGTACAATTCTGAAATATCACTTCCAATATTAGATTGACTAACGTGACAGAAAAGGAAAATGACAAATATTGGAGGTAATGTGGAAAAATTGAGACAGTAATACACTGTTGGTGGGGTTGTGAATTCGTCCAACCATTATGGAGAACAATTTGGAACTACATTCAATAGACTATAAAATTGTGCATTCCCTTTAACCCTTTAATACCACTGTTAGGTTTGTATCCCAAAGAAATCAAAGAAAAAGGACCTCTTTGTACAAAAATTATTTATAACAGCTCTTTTTGTGGTGGCAAAGAATTGAAAATTGAGGGAATTGGAGGATGGCTGAACAAGTTATGGTATGTGATTATGAAGGAATATTATTGTGCTATTTAAAAATGATATTCAGAAAAACCTGGGAAGATTTACATGAACTCATACAAAGTGAAGTGAGCAGAACCAGAAGAACATTGTCCACAGCAACAACAATATTGTAAGGATGGTCAAACGTGAAAGACATAGCTACTCTCTGATCAAGACAATGATGCAAAATAGTTCCAAAGGACCCACGATGAAAAATGCTATCCACTGCCAAAGGGAGAACTGATTAACTCTGAATGCAGAGTAAAGCATATCTTTTTAAACTTTTTAAATTTTTATTGTTTTGTTTTTGTCTTTATCAAGATGCTTGCCTTCTCAAGGAGACAGGGAGAGAAGATGGAATTCAACATTTTTTGAAACGATTATTAAAAACTTTTTTACCTATAATTGAAAAATAATTAATGAAATAAAATAAATTTTAAAAGACTTCTGTTTCTGTGTTGCTAATTAAGACATTTTATGTGTTTTTAAATAAATTTGAAATTCTCAGGTTTCCAAGAACATTATTAAAGATTTTCAGATCTGTAGGGATGATGTTTATTATCTCTTCTTAGTTTGAATGTAGCTTTGTTTGGTCTTTATTTTGCTTATTTGATTTTCTTTTTTTTTTGTTCAAGCTACCTTTAAGTTTATTGATTTTGTTAGTCTTTTCAAAGGACAACTTTTTGTTTATCATACTTTTTTCCATTTTATTATGTTCTACAATTTTCAAGATTTTATCTGATCTAATTTTGAGTTTGTTGATTTCCTAGTTTTTTAAAGCATGTAGTCTGTTTATAAATATCTTTCTATTCTCTTAATATTTGTTTTGAGATACATATTCTTCAGATTGATTTTATGGCATATTCTTTTATATACTCATTCATAATATCATAATCAAATCTCTTTTAGGCTTGTATGTTTTATATCTGTTCTTTATATTAATTCTTATTTTTATTGTGTTATAGTCTGCAAAGGATTCATTTACAAACTCTGCCCTTTTATAATTATTTATAATTTTATATTCTTTATCATATGGTCTATTTCATAAAGGTGCAATATGGTGCCAAAAATGCTTGTATTCTTTAATGTTACCATTCAAAAGGCAAATATTTTGCATCTAACTTCCCCAACAGTTTGCTCAGTTCTGTACTTTATTTTTTGTTAATCTTGTTAGATTTGTCCAGCACCAAAAGAGGAATACTAAAGCCTTCAAAAATTTTCATATTACTATCTACATTTTCTTGTAAGTCAGTTAACCTTTTATGAATGCCCATATGTGTAATGTTGCTGTTCTTTCATTGACCTAAGTATCTTTAAATACAATGCCATTTCATGTCTGTCTCTTTTGACATTATTAATTTTTAGTTTGCCTTGTCTTACAGTATGATTATAACTCCTACTTTTTTTTTGAGGCAATCAAGGTTAAGTGATTTGCCCAGGGTCACACAGTTAATATGTTTGTGAGACTGAACTTGAACTCATGACTCAGTTCTCCTGACTGCAGGGCTAGTGCTTTATCCACTGTGCCACATAGCTGCCCCTTGTAACTCCTACTTTAAAAAAAATCAACAAATGCTTAGTAGATTTTGTTCTATCAGCTTATTTTTATTCTGTATCATATTTTTAGATGTGCTTTTTTCATATACATCAAATTCTTAGTTTTTAGTTTCTTACCCATTTGACTATTCTCTTGCTATTTTGGATTGTTTAATACATTCAAATTTATTGTTATGATTGTTAGACATGTATTATCTTCCATGTATTCCTTTTATGTTAATTTTTATCCTCTTCTTTTAAAGTCAATACATTGTCCCTGTGATTAGTTTTGCTTGTGCTAGTTTGATGCCAATCCCTTCTCACAGGATTCCCACCCCCATCCCTGCCTTATTTCTCGGAACTATCCAAATTTCCTTGACTTTACTTAAACCATTCAGCTCTTTGTCTCTGTCTGTCTGTCTGTCTATCTATCTATCTATCCAATCCCCATTTTTTTTTACCTTTCTCTTACCTCCTCTTCCCATTAAGTGTGTGGTTCAAAAATCTTCCCACCCATAGCCCAACTAATTATTTTAAGGAACATTCTTTTGCAGTGTCCTGTTTCAATTAATTGTTCCTTTGATTTGCTCTCATGTTGCTTTTCTTCAATTCTCATTTATTCTGAATTCTGTTCTTCAGTTATTGGCTAGACCTTTAATTATTACTATTTTATTTTTTTCTGTGTCTCTGATAAAGATTATTTCTGGAAAACAAATTTGAATTTCCTCCTCATCCCACTTGTAAATTATTGAATTAGTATATCTTATAGCCAGCATTCATTTTTTTCTTCTTCTGAGTCTCATGTTATTGATTAATGAAAAAATTGGTGTCAAATAGTTAACCTTTATCTACATGGATATTATAGTTTGTAAAGTTCTTTTATTATCTCACTTGACGCAACAGCCCATTGGAATAGGGGCTATTATCTCTGTTTTATAGATGAAGATTATAAGGGTCAAAGAGAATAAATGATTGTCTAGGAGGAGCTGAGGCAGGATTTGAACTGAAGTCTACCATGATACCAAGTCCAGTACTCTAGCCACTGTGCTACCTACCTGCCTCCTCTTCCCCCCACCCCCGCACCCCCTACCAAAGTAAGCCAACATTTATATAGCATTTAAGATTTGCAGTGCACTTTACATCTTTTCTCATTTGGTCCTCAGGAAAACCTTGTGAAGTAGGTGCTATTATTATTCCCAATTTCTATGAAGAAACCAAAGCTAGAAAAGTTGTGTCTTGCCCAAGTCATATAACTAGTAAGAGTCTGAGGTAGACTTTAAATTGAAGTCTCCCTGACTTTAAATACAGCTCTTAATCCCCCAAACCACACTGCCTACTCAGTAGTGTTTTATGGTTGGATTAACTCTGTGCCCCAAGTCATGAAGCCTAGTCTTGCCTTCTGACCTTACCTTGATCATTCTCCATTCCTAAGGCTGTTATGTACTTCTCCACCCCAACTCCCTCCCCCTTCACTATGAGTCCTGGCTGCCTCGGGCATTGCCTTTCCTGGGTTGTGATTCAGTCCCAGAATGTAGGACCCTGTCTCTGAGAAGGTGATCTCCTAAGGTACAAATTCTCTCCAGATGAAACCCACTATAAGGTCCTTGTCTCTTATTACAGACAAACATATCCCCTCTTCTGCCTCTATCTCCATGACAATGTTCTTTAAAGGCACAGTTACCTTTCCCTTTCCACACTGACACACACATCACAATTCCTTCCCCATTTTTACTTCTTTTCCATATTTACCCATTCCTTCCATCTTATTAACAGATTGGAGCAATTCTATCCATTTTCTCTCTTCTCCCATTATCCAAGTAGAAATGAATCTCTGGTTTCTATGTTTTTTCTCTTCCTTCTTCCTCTTCCCTCATCTTGCCACTGTATTATCTCTACTGCAAAAATAATATGAATTCACTTTTCTGTTAACATGGGATTTAGTTTCATGCTGAGTTGAACTCTTGAAAATAGGAATTGAACACTTCCTCATTTTCTACTTATCCTTTAAATTCTCCTTGAAACTTTAGTTCTTTAGTTCTAAATCCCCTTTATTTTATCTTTTTGTTTTTTATTTCATCCTTTACTTAAATTCCTTTTTTAAAAAAATTAACGGGGGTGGAGTTAAGATGTCAGAGTAGAAACAGGACTTCCAAGGGGCTCCCAATTCCACCTCCTCCAATTCATGTAAAAGGTGACTCTGAAAAAACTTTGGAGCTATAGAACCCACAAAATTACACAGAGAAGATAACCTCCTGCTGAGGACAGGGCTGCAGGAAGGGGCCAGCACAGGACTCTAGGAGCCAAGCCCAGCCCCATGGGAGCCCAAGGTTTTAGCCTCAGGGTGGCCACAACTAGCCTCTGGCTGGAGATACTTCAGATCACCAGCAGCTGTGGCAGTTTCCAAAATTATCAACACATAGATGCTAAGGACAAAGTGAGAAGTTAGTGCAGTGTGGACTTTGGGACCTGGGAAATAGGAAGTGTGGTCTGGCCTTTGCCCTAGGGTGAGAAGCAGCTGAGGCTATGTGGCTGCTTCAGAGTTCCTGTCCTGCAGATTGTAGGGGGGCCAAGCAACTAGTCTGCGGGGTAATTACTGTTGCTTTAACCTGCTTGGATCTGGATTATGGTCTAGGGTGGAGGTTCTGGGGTATGTGACCAGCTTGCCAGAGCATGGGGAGGCTTCAGAGAAGGCACCCAACTAATAGCTCCAGCAGTTGAGAGAACCCCAGAAATATGGGACAAAGCTCTCCTCTCTGGAAGCAAAGTTCTACTGTAGCAAAAAGCTCAAAAGTCAAGTAACTGAGTGGCAACGTGAGCAAACAAGGGAAGCAAGGCAAGCACAAAAATACAACTTTAGACTCCTTTTGGGGGACAAAAAGGATCAAAGCATGGAATAGGAGGAAGACAATGAAGTCAGAACTCCTGCACCAGAAGCTTCCAAGAAAAGAATAAGCTGCTTACAGGCCAAATAGGAGCTTAAGAAGGATTTTGAAAACCAAATAAGAGAAGTGGAGGAAAATTTGGGAAGAGAAATGAGAATGATGCAAGAAAATTATAAGATGAGAGTCAACAACCTGACTGAAGAAATCAACACCTTAAAAAATAGACTAATTCAAATGGTAAAAGAGGCTCAAAAAGCCAATGAGGAGAAGAATGCCTTAAAAAGCCAAATTTGCCAGATGGAAAAAGTATCTCAAAAGCTCACTGAAGAGAATCATTTCTTCAGAATTAGATTGGAGCAAATGGAAGCTAGTGACTTTATGAGAAATCAAGATACTATTAAACAGATCCATACAAATAAAAAATAGAAGGCAATGTGAGATATCTCATTGGAAAAAACGACTGACCTGGAAAATAGATCCAGGAGAGATCATTTAAAAATTATTGGACGACCTAAAAGCCATGACAGAAAAAAAGAACCTAGAAATCATCCTCCAAGAAACTCTCAAGGAAAATTGCCCTGATGTTTTAGAACCAGAGGGCAAAATACAGGTTGAAAGAATCCACTGATCACCTCCTGAAAAAGATACCCAAAAGTAACCTCCTAGGAATATTATAGCCATGTGCTGGAGTTCCCAGATAAAGGAGAAAATATTACAAGCAGCCAGGAAGAAACAATTTGAATATTATGGAAACACAATCAGGATAACACAGGATCTGGCAGCTTCTACACTGAGGGATCAAAGGGCTTGGAATATGATATTCTGGAGATCAAAGGAGCTGGAATTAAAACCAAGAATCACTTACCCAGAAAAACTGAGTATCATGTTTCAGGGGAAATTATGGTCATTCCATGGAATAGAGGACTTTCAAGCCTTTTTGATGAAAAAACCAGAGTTGAATAGAAAATTTGACATTCAGATACAAGAAGCAAGAGAAGCATGAGAAGGTAAATGGGAAAAAGAAATCATAAGGAACTTATCAAAGTCGAACTACTTACATTCATACATGGAAAAACAATAATTGTAACTTATGAAACTTTTCTCAGTATAAGAATAGTTGATGGGAATAGAAATGTGCATATACACACACACACACACATACATACATATGTCTATACAGGAGGGTATATGGACATATGAATACATATGTGAGTATGGGTATATATGTGTACAGGTATACATAGACAGAGGGTAAAAGACCAGTTGAATAGGAAGGGATGATACTTTAAAGGTGAAATTAAGAGATGAGAGAGGGCTATAATGAGAGGAGATGGGGAGAGACAGAATGGGGGTAAATTATCTCATATAGAAGAGGCATGGAAAAACTGTTATAATGGAGGGGAAGAACAGGAAAGCAAAAGGGAATTAGACAACCTTATTCTCAATGAATTTGGCTTAGGGAGGGAATGACATACAAAGACTAAATAGGGTATCTCACCGTACAGGAGAGTAGGGGGTAAGGGGATGAGAGGGGGGACGATGGAAGGGAGGCCAGGCTGGGGGGGGAGGGAAGTTGGAAGAACCCACTTTTGAAAAGGGACAGGATCAAAGTAGAGAATAGAACAAGTGGCGGGGTGGGATGGGAGGGAGGGAAATATAGTCAGTCTTTCACAATATATCCACTATGGAAATGTTTTGCATAACTACACATGTTCAACCTATATTGAATTGCTTATCTTCCCAGTAAGGGTGAATGATGAGGGAGGTAGGGAAAGAATCTGGAATTCAAAGGTTTAAAATCAAAAGTTTAAAATATATATATTGTTATTATTTTGCATGTAACTAGGAAATAAGATATACAGGCACTGGGACATGGAGATACACCATGCCCTACTGGAAAGTCGGAGGGGGAATGGAGGAGGATATAGGAGAGAGTAGATTGGGGAGGGAGTATTCAGTGGGATCGCTGTTTTGGGGTGGTGGGTAGGGGAAAATGGGGAGAAAATTTAACTCAAAATCTTATGGAAATGAATGATGTAAACTAAAAAATAAAAATAAATAAATTACAAAAAAAAATTAACAGGGGGCGGGTAGGTGGGGCAGTGAATGGAGCACCAGCCCTGAAGTCAGGAGGACCTGAGTTCAAATCCAGCCTCAGACACTTGATACACACTAGCCATGTGACTTTGGGCAAGTCACTTCACCCCAATTGCCCTCCAAAAAGCAAAAAAAAAAAATTAACAACAGCTTATAAACATAAAATAACTTATTTCACTCCTTAGCCTTTTCCAGTTAAAGTTTAGGTATGTCATCACAAAGAATGACTCTCTCTTGGTTGCCATAAAACTATTGCTTTGGTGGGCCTAGCTAGTCTTTCCTCATTATACTTGGTTGCTGTCACACTCTGTGATGGATTCTGGTTCCTGAACTCCTGGTGCTCTCCCAACCTAATGAATTTCACAAGATAATTACCTATTTTGTTCAATATCCAATAATATTCAGCTCAGAGCAAGAGAGAATAGATACAATGGAGAGCTCAAAAGAGTTATACTCTACATTCACTGGCCACATGTTGACCCAGGCAGGAAGGAAGAAAGGCCCATTCAGAGACTTACAGCATGTCTTCCTTGGATCACCAGCATTTAAGAAGATTTTCAGGGCTTCCTTGAGACAAAATGAGAGAAAACCCAGAGCTCTTTCCCACCAAAAGTCCCATATAATTCATTCCCCTGTCCCAGGGACCCTTCCCTGCCTATAATTTCCAGTGGTGGGGGATGGACCATGGAGGGCACCTCTGAGATCTCCATTTAAGGAGGTTACCCAGTTGGATACCTTCCACCTTCTTTTCAGTTTATTTTTATGTGTTGTCTTCCTCCATTACATGATGAACTCCTTCAAGAAAGGGATTCACTTTTGCCTTTCTATCCTTGGTGCTTAGCACAGTACCTGGTAAAGAAATATTTATTGACTGATTTCTTACTTGAAGTCTGTCAGAGAACAAAGAGACTAGCTGCCCCAATGGGAATTTTTTGTATGTATATTTAGTTCTGGAACAGTAGCAAATCACAAAGTTTTACATTCAACTTATGGTAAGCAGACAGGAAACAGAATGCATGTGCTTGCTCCAAAGTCTATGTGAAGGATTGCATAAGGTCAAGCAGTCTAGGCATAAGGATAGGACTAATATGGGCTAGTCTAATGTTTCATTTTTTTTAAATTCTTTACCATGATATTTGTGTTTTTAAATCTTTTGCTTTCAGAGCTTTGATTTTTGAACCAATTTTATTCCTAATATCTTTATTTGAAGGTTTTATGATTTGTTTTTAGTCTTTATTGAGATTCTTGCCATTGTCTGTGGGGAGTTCATGTAAATTTCTTTTTGACCAGAAGGTTTTGGTTTATTTTTACCTCATGGCATAATACATGTTCATAGTGTTTTTTTCCTCTTTTTAAATTTTTATTTATTATTCCTTTCATCTTCACGAGTCTTGATTTTATCTGTTTAATCTTTCTGTGAGTTCGGTTTTTACTTAGGCTTTCTAGCAAGACCTTTTGGATTTCCAGTCTTTCTCTTGTATTCCCACGTATTTGTTTAACTTTCTTCCTCATTCTTTGATACCTTCTACATCCATACATGAATCCCAAAATTAGACATTTTTAGCTTATTCACATTGGGAGAATATTTGCCCCAGTTGGGTTTCTGGTACCCTTTCTCTTAGGAACAACAGCTATTTTGACTTCCAACTAGTTCTGCATTGCGGTCTGCACCTCCTGCTGCTCCCCACTGACCACTGTTAACTCCTTTCCTGATTTTCTCTTTTTTCTTCTCATGGATGAGAAAAATCAATATTTGCTTCCTTTTGGGTGAGGAAGGGTAGACATCATGCTAAGTCACTGCCATAGAGAAACTGGGTAAAGACTACAGAATCTTCACCCTGAAGTACAATCTTGAGAGTTGGTTTGTATTTTGTTTGCTGGTGTACATGAACCCCAGTGGAGTTTGGGGATACTGCATGGGAACTCTATTTAATTTTTATGGTGTTATTAACTTCTCTTGTATGTGTGGTTGTTGGGGTTATTATTTTTAGCTTTTTTAACTGTCTTTTCTCATGTATTCAAGTTAAGTTACTCTTGTACATAATTTCTTTTTTGGATTTTTTTTTGTATTGGAGTAATTTCAGAAAAACAACTGTCAAGATGGTATCTCTTGGTAATCATATGATATCCCTTAATCTTTTCTTAGAGCCAAAAGTCTTTTCCAATAGATAGATAGATCTCATATCAATATTCACCTGTTTCCATCCTTTTCTGGAGGAGTTAGGTGGTATAGTAGATAGAGCTGTAGGCCTGGAATCAAGAAGACCTGAGTTCAAATCCAACCTCAGACGCTTCCTAGCTGTATGACTTTGGGCAAATCACTTAATCTCCATTTGTCTCAGTTCCCTCAACTATAAAATGGGGATAATTACAGTACTTCCCTCAGAGGTTTATTGTGAGGATTGAGGTAATATCTGTAAAAGCACTTTGTACCTAGTAAAAGTTTGTTCCAGGGGTGGCCAGGTAGCACAGCGAGTAAGAGCACCAGCCCCAGAGTTGGGATGACCTGGGATTGAATCCAGGCTTTGATACTTAGCACCACATGAAGAAATAACTGGCCGTGTAACCTTGAGCAAGTTACTTAACCCCAATTGCTTAAAAAAATTTTTTTTGTTCCATTTCCCTGACCTCATATATTTCTGAGTTATGACAAAGTCTCTGTTACTCAGGGAAAGGATGGTATTTAATTTTTGTTTTTTTACAGAAAAACATCCAAAAGAATTTGGAAGCACCGAATACAGTTTATGACATTTTGCAGAATACTACAAAGGTAAGGAATTTTCCTTAAATTTTTATTCTCTTCCTCTTTCTCAAGTCTTTATTGCCCTTTTTGAATTCTCTGAGGAATAACCAATTCCCTTCTTTATGGCTGAAACATGAACTTGCCCTCATGAAGATTATATGGTAGTAGAAAGGTGATGAGTATAAAACAAAGCACTGATTGATATAGGAATGGGGAGAGTTATTAACAACTGGGGGAGTTCAGGGAAGGCTTCATAGATGAAGTTGCATTGGAATTGGACTTTAAAGCCTTAGAAGAATTTAGCAGGTGAATAGAGGGAACTGAATTCATTCCAAAGATAGATAACAGCATAAGCAAAGACAGAAAGGGAGGACAGGCTCCTGGGATGTTAATCAGCAAGACATTAACCAGAATTTCTAAGAAGATTGTTCAACTATGAGAATAACCTGTCAAGTAAGGTTGGGAGATCTCATGTTTGGAAGGTTTTTAAAAGGTAGGATAGTTTCCCTATGTGTTTATGATGGTTAGGTTCTGTTCAAGGCAGTGAAGAAAGGGAAGAGTAGAGAAAACTTCAAAAGATGATCCATACATTTATATATCTATGCCAGGAGATATGTGCTGAAGCCAGTTTTAACCAAAAACTTACAGAACCATGGTTAAAAGTTGTCATTGTCAGGATTTACCCTTCAAAATCAACTAGCTACAAATCATGCATACCCATGTATATATATGGTCATATGTACATATAGGTATACACACATGTGTGTTGTTGATTGTCTAAGCTTTAGAAACTGTTAATAATGCAAATTAGACTTTAAAAAGTACATGTGCATAAATTCTCTTCTACCAACAGTCTGGTTGTTCTACCGGTACATCTTCTTTAGCTCTATAAATATTGCTTGAAATTTGCAGGGGTTCAGTAAAAGACTCAAGCAATAAAATCATTTGTAGATACAAGTCCTGGGAACTGGTGTCTAGTGACAATAATAATACCTACCATCTATATAGTACTTCAATGTTTGTAAAGTGCTTTATATTCATTATCTCATTGGAGCCTGATAACACCCCTTTTTTACAGATGGGTAAATCGGACACACTGGAAAAGAACCCAAGGTCTCCAGGAACATTAGACTTTGGTGATATCATCTAAACAACAAAACAGTTCAGAATCTCCTGAAAGTGTTAAGCATCCTTATTGTAGGGGGCAATGTCAAGGGTTAGCTCTGAGGAGTGAATGGGTTTGAATACAGGCCAAAGACCCCCTTGAGCCCTGTTCCTGCCTCAGCCCGCTATATCTCAGGATGTTGACTCACTGCCCCCCCCACCCCCCCGTTACTCATCCCCTGTGCTTGGAACATTCTGGCTGTCCCTGAGACCCTGGCTGCTTGAGCGATATAAAGTAGTGATGCATGAGATAAGAAAGCAAGGAACCGTCCCACTGGAGTAGCCTCCCACAAAGTTGCTAGTTAGGTGCTTTCTAGCTAAGAACAGACCATGGTGACCAGATAACAATAGGTACACAAGGGAACAAAGTACTGGGAAGCAGACAGGAGATTCTGAGAAGCAACATGGTTATTAGGGAGTAAGCGGCATTGTCTGCTACATTTCATTTCTCTACAACATTTTCTCATGGGAAAAATTTGTCCTCCCTACTACAAAAGTGTATAAATAGCTTGGCCCAGTGGGCTATAAAAACTGTGAGTACCCTTTCATTCAACAATATCATTATGAGGTCTGTATTTCAAAGAAATCAGAGAAAATAGAAAAGAACGTATTACTACAAAAAATATTCATAGCAACTCTTTTTGTGGTGACAAAGAACTGGTAACTGAGGTGATGCCCATCAAATGTGGAATGGCTGAGCAAGTTATGACATGATTGTGATTGAATACTATTTTACTGTAAGAAATGACAAGCAGAATGGTTTCAGAAAAAAACCTGGAAAGACTTATATGAAATGATGCAAAGTAAAGTAATCAGAACCAGAACATTGTACACAATAGCATCGATGTTGTGAGGATGATCAACTGTGAAAGACATAGCTACTCTGATCAAGATAATGATCCAAGATAATTCCAAAGGACCCATGATGAAAAATGCTATCCACTGTCAAAGAGAGAATTGATGACCTTCAAATGCAGAGTAAAGCATACTTTTTTTTGCCTGTATGTTCTTTTCCAAGAACAAAACCAAACAGAAAGACAAAAAGAACCAGGAAAACAGAAAAAAGCTTGCTTAGGCAAGATATGTGCTCATATCTGTATGGAAGCACGAAAAAGATCAGAGCAATTTCTCTGTCCACATCTCAACTCTCAGGACACAACTCAAAATAGTCCAGATGTTTTATAGGAAGGAAGAGAGAAAGGTAAAGAGGCCAGTAACTCAGGTTTATACAGCCTCAGCTCCTATGGCACAGCAGCTAATTAGGATCACTTCATTATCTCAGGTTGTAAACTCCTGGGTGATAAGTCAGATTGGTTTAGAAGCAGCCCCAAAGTGACAAACCATATTCTATGTTCTTGTAGGTCTAGAGATGGGCACATCCAATAAAATGTAAAGTCCTGAAGAGTAAGGACTGCTTCATTTTTCTCTGTATCTCAGAATCTACCAGAGTACATAGGTCTGTAGTATATTCAATAAATGCTCATTTGTTTCTTTTATTGATTACTTTCTTGATTATATTACCATTTAATATTATTTGTGATAATTCATTTTTAAAAATTCTAATAGATACCTATTGTATATCATCACCCAAGACATGAGATTTTAGCAGAAATCAGGAGATGGAAAGACTAGATAGAATGGTTATAACTCTAAGGGTGAGAGGTTAGAAGAAAGTCTTTTGGAATAAAGAGAATAGTGACCCCATCAGGAAAGAACTAATTGCCTCTGACAGTAGTAGTGTGAACCCATATCTTAAGCTTGTTCTGTCCTATGCTGTGTGAATAATTTGACCTATACTTCTGAGAGACCTACAGAAAATTTCTAAGATTACAAAAATTTGCAGAATATCATGAATAACAAGACTTTGATCTAAGTAACTGGTATCCAACTTGTTTTTAGTCTTCAGATTCTTTTTTCTTTTCACTGTTGTTCAGTCATTTCAGTCCTGCCTGACTCTTTTCTTGGCAAAGAGACTGTTGTGATTTGCCATTTCTTTCTCCCGTTCATTTTGCAGATGAGAAAACTGAAGTAAACAGGGTTAAGTGATTTGCCCAGGACCACACAGCTAGTGAATGTCTGAGGCTGGATTTGAACTCAGATCTTCCTTACTCCAGGCCCAGTGCTCTATCCACTGTGTCACCTAACTGCCCTTCTTTTTTAGTTCTATTCTACAGAGAGGGAAGGCGGGAAGGAGAATCAGATAGAAAGATAAGAACAAAGGTTTCATTCATTAAGGAGATCAGGGAATGTGGGACATCCTCCCCCAAGTGAGTAAAGCAGGTTAGAAAAAAGAGGAAAGTATTATTGCTAAGTATATACATATACATACATGTAGTGAGGAGGGGGAAGATCCTAAGAATGGGAAAAGGTCCTTAATATGGAGCCAACAAAGAGGAAAATCCCCTTGAATGAGGGGAAAAGAGGGAGCATGGAGATTGAAGGGAGAGAAGGGAATGGTCAGTGATAAGCATGGTCCCTAAAGTAAAGAGTGTTTAGAGGAAAAGATGAATTGGTATAAAAACTCCAAGGGAAACATAATGGAAATTGTGCCTCTTTAAAATAAACATGTGGTGAAGAAGGGCAGAGAACTCGAGTTAGGTTATGGAGGGAAAAATTGAGCCCCCCTTTAGAAAATGAAAGGGGTTGGCAAAAAAAAAGAGTTTATCTCATGGGAGAAGGAAAGAATTGAGAATCAGGAAGGAGAGGTGGGAGTGGTCTTTCCTCGGGGGCTTCATGTCTCTCTTCACTCTGCCCACTGATTCTTCTAGATTAGATGGGGGCGGGGGGGAGGGGGAGAGCAAGTAAATGAATAAGTATTAGTCATCTTATTTGTTTTACCAGAGAGAAAACTGAGGAGTGAATATATTTCATCAAGGAAGAGAGCTGCTTCTCATCATCAGCCAACAGAAACAGTATAGAAGGCATAGACGCCTACCCTCCCCCCCAAACACCCCCAAACCAAAGGTTTGACAGCAGGATGTATCACATACGAAATTATCATTTGATGTCACTTTCCTGTCAAATTTGTGGGGTGGAGGGAGAGTTAGAGGATCTCTCCCACATGGGGTAGCATGATTACAAAAAAAGCACAACCTTTAGTGGGAAAGCACTGAATTTAGAAATAATTTTTAAAGGGAAGAAAAATGCCAACTATTTGAAGAAATGTTCAAATTCCATAAAACTCAGAAAAAAGGAAACAAAGACAACTTTAAGATACCACCTTAAGCTAGGATTGCAAAAATATTTTTGAAATGACAAATTCTATGTCCATGGGCCTTCAGGGAAATAGTTACTGTAATAAATTGATGATGGAATGATGGACTGGTGCACCCAAGAGAACATTCTAAAAAGGATACCCTAGACATGATCCAGATCTAAGCTTTAGATTGTTTTTACTGGAGTTTTAGAGTAGGGGGTAGGGAGGGAGAGGTTTAAGGAGCCAGAGGGCTAAGGGAAAATAGCCAGACCTCTCTTCAGGGATTAGATTTTCCTAGGAGTGAAGCTAGTCTACTCATGTGGGTCCAGAGCTAGAGAAAGGTTAAGCATCCCAGCCCTCCAAACTCACCAACTCCTCTGTGTTGTTATACTACCCTACTCAACAAATCCAGTGGCTTCCTATTACCTTTAGAATCAAATATAAACTGTTCTGTTGTCATTTAAAATTAAATCCTTTTCAACCTGACTCCAGCCTTTCAAGTCTTGTTACACCCATATTACTCCCTACTATATATACTATATCCAAGTCAAACTGGTCTTTTCAATGTTCTTCATTATTTATCATCATCATTATCACCATCTCTTGCATTTATGTAGTACTTGAACATTTGAAAAGAATTTTACAAGAATATTTTATTTTCACAATCAACCTTGGAGGTAGGCACTTTTATTATTATTCCTATTTTACAAATGAGGGAACTGAGGCAGACAGCCCACAGTCACACAGCTAATCAATGTACAAGACTGGATTTGAACTCAGGTCTTCCTGACTTTGGGTCCAATATCCTATCTACTGTGCCAGGTATCTGACTGTCTACCATGCCTGGAATGCATTCCTTCATCTCCTTCAAGTCTCAGTTCAAGAGTCACCTTCTACATAAAACCTTTCTTCATGTTACTCTCTACTCCCATCCTCAGTTAGTGCTTTCTCTGGCAAAACCAAACTTGTATCTATTTTGTTTACACTTAGATCATACAAGTTGCTCCCCAAGCTGGTTTGTAATTTTTCCAAGAGCGAGCACTGTTTGATGCTTTTATCTCGAGAGTCTAGCACAGCTCCTGGCACATAGCAACTGCTTAATAAATGTTATTGATTGATTGATTGCATTCTATTGCACAGCTAGGTGGTCCAGTGAGTAAAGTGCCAGGCCTGGAGTCAGGAAGATTCATTCTCTTACTGGCTATGTGATCCTAGGCAGGTCATTTAGCCCTGTTTTGCCTCAGCTTCTTTATCTGTAAAATGAGCTGGAGAAGGAAGTGGCAAAGCACTCCAGTATCTTTGCCAAGAAAACACTAAACGAAGTCACAAAGAGTTGGCTATGACTAAAAATGATTCAACAACAGCAACAACATTGGCATAGATTCCGAAAGCCTTGGGTAATCTCCACACTGTGGTGAGGCACTGATTGATATAAAACCTTTGTGGCCATCTAAAGCAGCCCATTCCAATTTCAGAAAGAAGTAATTATTAGAAAATTTTCTCTTATGTCAAGCCAAAATCTGCCTCTTTGCAACTTTCTACCTTCTCCAAGTTCTGCTCTCTGGACCCAAGCAAGACAACTACCATTTTTCACTAGATCTTCTCATCTCTAGGAAGAACATCCCTAGTTTTTCCCACTGATCATCATCCTATACCTTTTTTAATGTTCTTTCAATTTTTGGTTCCTTCTTCCAACACATCCATCTTACTGATGGCCTATATAAAATGTGGTTCTCAGAACCCAATAGAATACTCCAGAGTTGATATGACCAGGCATGGTACAGTGGGACTATCAAGTCCCTTATTCTGAAAATACTATTTTACTAATCCAGCCTAAGATCACATAAGGTTTTGTACCAGTCATACCTCACTGATGACATAAAGAACTTGCAAGACCCTAAAATGACAAGCCGTTTTTATTTTTTCACGAGCTACTTCCTTACCATACCTTTCCCATCTTGAACTTATGAAGCTGAATTTTGTAGCTCAAATGTAGGACATTATACATATCCTTGTTAAATTTAATCTTTGTGTATTCAATCCAATCAATGCCTTGGACCATCAAGATCTTTTTACCCACTGACTTTAGGATTCTGTCATCTAATATGTTAACTATCTCTCCCAATATTTTATCATCAGAAAATTTCAAGTCCACACATTACTTTTAGATAATTGTTTGGAACTTGTTTTTCTCTTTTCTATATATTACATTTCTGCAACTTTCATCCTTTGTTCCTAGTTTTTGTCCCCTGGGACCAAAAAGAACAAGTCAGATCCTTCTTTCAGGTAATAGTCCTTCCAATACTTGAACACAGCACTCCCTTCTTTCCCCCTTCCCTTCCCCATCCTTTTCTTTTCCCAGGCTAAACATGCCCAATTACTTCAAAAGATGTTCATCTGACTTGAACTTGAGGACTTCACCATCCAGATTTCCATCCTCTCAATGCTTGCCAGCTTAGCAAAGTCTCTCTTAAACAACGTCAAACAGTATTCCAGATGTCATCTAGCCAATGCAGAGTAAAGTAATACTATCACTTTCTTATTCCTGTAATCTAAGCCACTCTTAATATAGCCCAAGATCATGAACTTTTTTTTAAGCTGCCCACTATTTCCTTGTATTGAACTTGAGGTCTGCTAAAGCACATACAACATTTTGCAGGACAAAAAACCAAATCCTCTAATCAGCTGATGACCCAGTAGATAAAGCACTGGGAGTAGAGTTCAGAAAGATCTGAGTTCAATTTACTTATAAGCTCACCAGTTGATGCAATGAATAGAGTGTAAGGTCTGGAGTCTGGAGTAAGAAAGAATCCAGGTCAAATCCAGCCTCAGACACTTACTATAAGTGTATGAAACCGGGCAAATCACTTAAGCTTTGTCTACCTCAGTTTCTTTAAACTGTAAAAGGGGAATGATAACAGCCTCTGTCTCAAAGGGTTGTTGTAAGGATCAAATGAGACGATATTTGTAAAGTGCTGGCACATAGCAGGCACAATATGTATGTTTATTCTCTCCCTTTTCCCAACACCTAGAACAGTACCTGACACATGGAAGGTGCTTGAGAAATGTTATTGATTAATTTATCAGCAAGGTTGGACTGCTCTCACAGGCAAACAAGTTAAAGGGATCCTTCAAAGTCCACAAAACTCTTGGCTTGAGTATAGAACCACTATTAGGCAAAATTATAAATTCCCCACCTTTGGTGGTTAAAAACAAAGTGACACCCCATCTTTTTTATAAGCCAACCAAATGTAAAACACAAACTGAGTATGGGCTGCTATTTATAGAGTTTCCAATATCACCTGGTACATGCACCAAGGGTACACAGAGCCCAGACCAGTGTCCAATGTGGAGGAACAACTCAGATATTTTAAATAACTTTCTTTAATTTTCTCTTGTTTTATTTTTCCTTTTGAGCAGTCACTCAGTGACAAAGATGACACAAGTGAAGACATGCAACCTGGAAATTTCTTTTGATGATTCTGAAATTTGAGCTGCATTTCATTTTTAGTTTTGCTAATTTTCTGGAATTTTTTTTCATTCTCCATATTTCATTTTGGAAATATTTACTTTTTCCTTTACTGTAATCTTTTTCTGGTCCATATTTTTTATTTTTATTTTTCCCTCATGGGAATTTTCCATGATCAAACACTGTAACTTTTGGGATTACAAACTGCATTGTGGTTGTGGCTGGTACTAGTTATATTATTGATAGGTTACTGACACTGTCTATTGCTTGCCTATTCACACGTAATAACAATAATAACAACAATAGCATTTATATAGCACTTTACAATTTGCAAAGCATTTTATAAATATTGTTTCATTTTAACCTCATAATAATCATAGGCAATAAGTACTATTATTATTGCCAATTTAAAGTTGAAGAAACTAAGGCAGACAGACCACAAAGCCGGTGAGAACCTGAGGCTGGATTTAACTTGCTGTTGAGTTATTTTTCCATGTCTGACACTTTATGACCCCCCTGGGGGTTTTCTTGGCAGAGATACTGGAGTAGTTTACCATTTTCTTCTCCAGCTTATTTGACAAATGAGGAAAATGAGGCAAACAGGGACTTGCTCAGGGTCACACAGCTAGTGAGTATCTGAGGCCAGATTTGAACTTACAAAGGTAATTCTTCCTGACTCCATACCAGGTGCACTATTCACTGTACCACCTAGCTGCACATAGTTTTGAACCTAGCTCTTCCCAACTTCAGGTCTAACACTCTATCTATTGAATCACCTATGCATATGTGAACTATGAGTGTGTCCTCTAGTCATTATTGTAAGGATAGTATGGTGTTGTCTTTTACCCATGTAGGCTATGTGTATCTACATTGTCTGTCTATATATGGCTTCCAGGGAGACATGAAGAGGCAGAGCATTCCAGGTATGGGGAGCAGTCAGTACAAAGTCAGAGACATAGCATATAGACCATCATGTTTAAGGCCAGGGTATCTGGATCGTAGAGTCCATAGAGAGAAGTAAAGCATAATAAGACTAGAAAAGTAGGAAGGCCTCAGATTGTGAAGAACCTTAAAGGGAAAATAGAGTAGTTTATATTTGATCCTGGAGGTAAAAGGGAACCATTGGAGTTCATTGAGTAAGGTGGTGATAAGGCCAGACCTACACTTTAGGAAAATTATTTTTACAAATTAGTAGAATATGAATTGAAATAGGGAGAGATTTGAGACCCAGGAGGCCAGTTAGAAGGCTATCTCAATAATCCAGGTGAGAAGTGACAAGGACCTGAATGGAAGAGGGGATTGGGGAGAGAAGGGAACATATATAAGAGATGTTGGGACAATAGAAACTACAACACTTGGCAATGGTATGAAAAGGAAAGACTCCCTGAATGCTTTCTGTGCTATCACTAGACTGAATTGTGTCCACAGTCCCTGACTTTTGATCTACTTTTTTTGTACCATGTTTCACCTTTTTCATGGTTTCTGTCCATGCTCAGAATTTTTTTTTCATTTATATCATGTCTTCCCTATTTGTAGTCTTTTCATAGTTTCAAAAAGGCACCTTTTTTGTCCTTTGAAACTCCTACCTTAGAATTACTAATTACAACCCAGGCCACTGCTGGGTTTCCTCCCAACCCTGGATAATCTTCTTTCCCCTTTAAGTGGACTCACTTAGGGATTTGATATAAAGATCTGTATTTTTAAAACACATTCAGAATCCCCACAAACACACAACTCAACTCTAGGACCCATAACTACCGATAGGATGCTTGAATAATCTTAATTATGCAAAAATGGTTCAAGCCTCCATTCCAATGTATGAGCTCTCTTGCCAAGTAATTCACAAGGAATTGCAAAGTAATCCACACAAGAAAATAAGTGGGTAAAAGAATCATTCTGATTTCCTTTCCCACATTCCCCACCCTCCCCCCACTATGAAAAACAGGCAGCTCCTCTGGATTTATTTGACACTGGTACATTAATAACCTAGAGAAGTGGAGAAACGTACATGTGGTAGCAAAAAAAATATATATTGGTTTCTGTACAAGCATAAAGACCTTTCTGCACCAGCTTTGGTGCCTGGATTCACCTTATCTTGGGCACCAAATTACCTGTTCCCTCCACACTAAGTGTGAGGGGTGAGGGTAAGGTCAGCATCTAACCAGATCAGGGAAAGGGGAAAGATATATTGCCAAGAAGGGCTTTATGCAACATCTCCTCTTGCTGAACCTTCTGAATGGTATCTGGGTCATGGGGGGGAGGGAAAGGTTAGGAGGGAAGAAGGAATAAGGGAGAGGGAAGAGGGGTAGGAGGAGAGAATCCCCCAGTGGCAACTTCTGCTAGCCCCTTCTGTAATGACTTACCAAGTCAATTCTATACTTTCAGTATCCTCAGATCACGCATACAGACCTGACTGCACTCTCATTTCTAGACCTATCAACACATAAAGGAGATAGGCTGTGAGTTCAGGAGAAATGTCTTCTCAGAAAAAGTAATCTTAAAGGTTAAAGAAACAGCTATGGGAATATGTAGATATAGATGGTTCCTCACTCTGTATTTTTTTTTCAACATCATAAGCCCATTGATTCTATCTGGAAGGAGGCCTTCACTGAATGTAGATTTCCTACTTTACCAGGATATTCTGACGATATTAACTGGTTGTTTTTTTTAATTCACATGTCAGTGAATAGGCTTTACAAATCAACAAAGAATTGGACCTAGAATGAAACAGGATCACCAGATCTTTGGGGAATCATACATAATTAATATGTATGATTTTTTGATTTTGTGAACTGCTATGAAAACTTTAAAGTTCTATTTAAGTGCTAGCTAGCTATTTATATCAATATGAATTATTGATAGACTAAATGAATAAGTGAAAAACCATTCATAATTTCTGGGCCTCAGGAGCTTGGGTTTTCAGATGTAAATTTCCCATACCAAGAGGGTATGGGACTTTTGCAGACCCTTGACACTTCATTTGGAAACATCCCATATATTTTGCAGTCTCATTCTATGTCTCATAGGATTAGAGAACCAAGTATCTATTTCTATTTCCATTTCTACTTTTTTTAATAAGAAACAAAAGTCTTACACTCCAAAACTTTCTCTTTCACTTTTCCTTCTCATTTCTTATTTTCTCATATGATTAATATTCTTTTAAAAAATTTTACAGGACATTTACTGAGAAATAACAAAATTACCCATTTGAAAACCAAACATTGTGAAAATAAAGAAATAACATAAGTATTTGGGCTTTAACATCACAGACATGTGAAATTTATAAGGGGAATGTGAGCTAGACTGTCTTACTTTTGTAACTTTAGTTCTGCTATTTACAGTTCAGAAGTTTTCCTTTAGATCAGGGACTCAACCTGGCATCCCTGTGCA
The DNA here is from genome assembly GCF_028583685.1 of Petaurus breviceps papuanus. Classification (NCBI taxonomy): domain Eukaryota; kingdom Metazoa; phylum Chordata; class Mammalia; order Diprotodontia; family Petauridae; genus Petaurus; species Petaurus breviceps. The sequence goes on from NW_027187267.1 coordinate 4,628,330, forward strand.
CAGATTTCAAAGAGTCCTATTAACCTATATGGGTGAAAATACATATTTATTTCAATATGTTTGCTTTGCAATCCTTTTTATTAGTTTATGCATTTTAAAACATTCTGAGAATGAGTCCTTAGGCTTCACCAAAGCAAGGTAAGTCAATAAGCATTTATTAACCACCTACTATATACCAAGCATGTGTAAAATAAAGCATATATTCTAGGAGCAGCTAGGTGGCACAGTGAATAGAGCACTGGCCCTGTAGTCAGGAGGACCTGAGTTCAAATCCGACCTCAGACACTTAACACAAAAAACTAGCTGTGTGACCTTGGGCGAGTCACTTAACCCCAATTGCCCTACCTTCCCCTCTCCAAAAAGCAAAAGAAAATAAAAGAAAATAAAGCATATACTCTAAAGGGGAGACAACAGGCAAACAACTACATAAAAATAAGATATAGGGAGAGTAGATGGAAGGTAGTTTCAGAAGAGTCTGAGGAGACTGGGAAAGTCTTTCCTGGGAAATGTCTTTCATAGAACATAGGATTTGAAAGTTACTAAACTATGAAAATTCCGTGACCCAACTCTACCATTACTAGGTTCATACTTCAAAAGGATCAAAGAAAGAGGGAAAAGACCCATATGTATAAAAAGATTAAAGGATTAATAACTGATCTTTTCCTACTGGTTACAAACTGGAAACTATACAAATTGTGCTATAAGAATATAATGGACTATCATTGTACCATAAGAAATCACAAGTCTGGACCTTTTCAGAGGAACTGGGAGGACCTCATTTGAACTGATACAGAGCAAAGCAAGGAGAACTTGTACAATGTTGGCATTCAACATTGACAACAATGTTGGGGAGAAAAACAACTTTGAAAGACTTTAGAACTCTGTCCGTGCAATGATAAACCACCGATCCAAAACGGGAGGTGAAACATACCACTATTCACTTCCTGACAGAGAGATGGTGAACTTCAAAAATGGAAAGAAAAAAAGCCCTCAAAACCCCAAACCCAAGATTTGCTGGATTATGCATGCTTGTAATGACAGTTCTCTTCTTCATTTTTTTCTTGTAGTTATTGTTCAATGGAAGAGAGGGGCAATAAAGGAACAGATTATAAATGCACGTAAATAAATAATTTTAGAAGATGGGTTTTGAGCCCAGTCTTGATGAAAGTCAATGAAATGAAGAGGCTGAGGTGAGGAAGGGGAGCATTTCAGGGACTGGGGATATTGAAAAGATACAAAGCAAGAAGATATGAAAAACAGGAAAGGAGTAAAATCTCACTCCAGGTGAGCACTGTGGGACTTTCAGTTTTGGTTTCAGGGATGGGCTGTTAGACAATCTGGAGGTCTACAGAAAGTTTCTCTCTAGGTGGTCTCCCCAGGTGTCTTTTTTTCTTTGAATGTTTATGTTCACTGCCCTTCCCCACCCCCAATCCTTCATCAGCCCTGTCCTCTGAGGAAAGGAAAGAAAGAAGGGACAAAAGTCATACAGCTATTTAGTGTCCGAGGTAGGATTTTAACTCAGGTCTTTCTTACTCCTGACTCAGCACTCTATCCACTGTGTCACCTAAGGACCTGAGCAGTGCTTTCATTATGTGTGCCTTCCCTTAATGCCACTGGCAAGTTTTTGCTATTTACTAATAATATTTGTAATAAGATAATATTTATAAAAAGTGCTTGGAATGATGCATTCTGGGAAGATGGCAGCGTAGGTCAGAAATGTCCAGCCTCTCCAAATTTCCTCCACAAACAGAAAATCACCACAAATTGAATGAAGAACAGCAAAAACAAAGGGGGTAAAGTAGTTGTTCTGACTTAGAACATCTTGAGAGGACCTCAGAGAAGATTCCAGGGGTTGAGGTGTGGTCTGAGAGAAATATTAACACCTCCAGGCTGATGCAGCTGAATCAAAAAACAGGAAGCAGACTAGGCTGTGAGAAATGTTACTTTATTAATTTTTACCTCACAAACTTTCTTCCAAAGAAGAGCAAAGATGAGTGGGGGAAGATTGAAGGACCCCTTACTGTTTCTGGAAGTCAGGCCTAACTGTACTTTCCCCTACTGTGGTTGTGGGGGAGGAGGTGTGAACAAACACCCTGTGAGTTGGTAACCACATGGTGCAAAGAACATTTTAGGGACAGTATGGCTGGGGGTCCTAACTGTGGCTTAGGAGAGGAGGAGAGAAGTCTCTGAAGTTAAGCCTCCAGACAGAATCCAGAAAACAACAGTAAGGAGGATCTGATGCCTAGGACAACAATACCCACAACTTGGGATTAAAAAATGTTAATAATAATAATATTAAGCTATTAAAAATAGAAATGAGTAACTAAAGGAAAAAGAATCTGACCATTGAGAGCTACTTGGGTGTAAAAGAACATCTGGGGTCATATTCAGAGGAAGATAGTGAGGTTGAAAAAAAAGTCACTCCTACCCTAAAGAGTAACATCAAATGGTCATAAGTCCAAAAAGAAATCTTAGAAGAACTTAAAAAGGAATTCAAAATTCAAATGAGAGGAAATGAGAAAAAATTAGGGAAAAAAATCAATTTAAGAAAATTATGAAAAGATTAATTAACCAATTGGAAAAAGAGATACAAAATCTTAAGGAAGAAAATAATTCCCTGAAAACTAGAATTGGGTGATTGAAATTGAATGACATTATAAGACACCAACAAGGTGGCTAGATGGCACAGTGAATAGAGCACTGACTCTGAAATCAAGAGGACCTGAGTTCAAATCCAGCCTTAGACACTTAACACAAAAACTAACCATGTGACCTTGGGCAAGTCACTTAACCCCAATTGCCCTACCTTCCCCCCTCCAAAAAGAAAAGACACCAAGAAAAAATAAAACCAGAAAAATAGAAGAGAATCTGAAACATCTCATTAGAAAAACAAATGATCTGGAGAACAGATCTAGGAGAGACAATATAAGAATTGTTGGACTACCTGAAAGTTATGATTAAAAAAAAAGAATCTAGATAGAAAATTGCTCTGAAGTTCTAGAACAAGAAGGTAAAGTAGAAATAGAAAGACTCCATCTATCACCCCCAGAAAGAGATTCTAGGAAGAAAACTTACAGGTATATCACAGCCAAGCAAGCAACAAGAAAAAAAAAATTTTAAATACTGTAGGGAAACAATCAGGATTTCATAAGACCTAGCAGCTTCTACACTAAAAGACTGTAGGTCTTGGAACATTATACTTCAAAGAGCAAAAGAACTGGGGTTGTATCCAAGAATAATTTATCAGAAAATTTGAGTATAATCCTGAGTGGGAAAAAATGCCCATTTGATGAACTGAGAGACTTTTAAGTATTTGTAACAAAAAGACCAGAGCTTAGTGGAAAATTCAATATAAAAGATCCAGAAGAAATATAAGGAAATCATTAAATATTTATTATAAGGCACTGATTAAGGTCAAGCTGTTTACATATGATTTATGAAAATGTTATTAATATTAGAAATTATTAGTTATTACTTTTAATAATACTATTCTTAAAATTGTTATCATTACTAAGGTAGTTAGAAAGAAAAGTTGGGGCTGAGCTGTGTACAATGAGGTGATTCTAAAAACAAATTCATTAGGAGTAGGTTAAAGGAGAAATTTTCTCATAAAAATGGGACATGAGGGGCATTTAGGTGGTGCAGTGAATAGAGCAAAAAAAAAAAGAAAAAGAGGATAGGGTAAATACATCATAAAGGGGGGACTTTTAGAGAGGAGGGTAAAATAAGGAAAAAGAGGGTAAGGGTAGAAGACAAAGTAACAGGAACAGGGTGAAAAGAGAAACTGAGAAGGAAAGTAATAAGTACAAATAAGATGGAGGGAAATTCACAAATAGCAATTATAATTGTGAATGTGAAATGAATTGGGGAATGATTGAACAAGTCATGGTATATGATTGTGATGGAATACTACTGTGCTATAAGAAATGATGAGCTCGGGGCGGCCAGGTAGCACAGAGAGTAAGAGCACCAGCACCATCCAGGGATGACCTGGAGATGGAATCCTGGGCTCAGACACTTAGCACCCACCCAGAAGCACCTGCTGTGTAACCTTGAGCAAGTTACTTAACCCCGATTGCTTAAAAAAAAAAAAAAGAAATGATGAGCTCAATGATCTTAGATAAACATGGAAAGACTTACATGAAATAATGAAGAGCAAAATGAGCAGAACCAAGAAAACACTGAATAGTAATAGCAATATTGTTTTAGAACAATTTTGAGTGAATAAGTTATTTTGTCTATTACAAATATCCAAATTAGCTAAAAGGGCATGTGAAGAAAGTCACTACTTGTATCCAGAGAAAGAATTGATAAATAGAAGTTTGCATAGAATGATTTTACTTATGTACCTATTTGGGTCTAATGATAGTCATATCTGGGGCGGGGGCAGGGGGAGAGGAGTAAGGAAGAAAAACAAGAAATTTACATGATAATTTTGTTGTGTATTTGAAAGGAATAGCAAGTTGTGCATAATAGATTTGTAGTTTCATGTACAATCATCTTTTTATTGTGCTATGTTATGGAAATGCTTTATTCCATAAATTAAAAATAAAATAAAGAAATGAAAGTGATGTTACAGAGAGGGGGGAAATGCTTGGCACTCTGGCTGGGATATATTAGATGTTATGTAAATACTATTTTTTTCCCTTTACTTCCCTGTCTTCCAACACAGAAATTGAAACTATCTAGTGACTTCTCATTGTTAAATGGGTGGAGTGGGGGTGGGGGAGAAATGAGAGTGTATCTGTCTGGTGTCTTCTGAAGAATAATTCAACACAATATGACAGAAACTAGGTATAGACCAACAAACATCTCAGTCATCCTCAAGTTGGTTCCTAGCCTGCTCCACATTACTTTTGACAGGGAATCACTACATAATAGAAATTCAGTTTCATGTACAATCCTCTTTTTCTGGGGTTTGTTTATGAAAATATTCATGTTTATTGGTGTTTGTCAGCTTTAGAAAAGGGAAAAAAAATAAGGAAAAAGGAAGTAAATGCATAATAGTCTCTCCATAATCTCACATTCAGGTTCCAGGTAAAATGACATTTTTTTTAACCTTCAACAATAGCAGGAGCAGATGCAGGAATACCCTGCAGCCATCTCTGCAGATATAGAGATTCTAAGTGAGAAGAGGAAGTAGGGGAATTGTGTTCTCAGATTGGCAGCTCTCCATTGGGCATAGACGAGAAACTCAGTGTTCCATAGTGTCTCGCAACAGGACTCCTGTCTTCTCACTCCTCCTCTGGATTTTCTCTGTGTCAGGATCAGACTTGTCCAATTCTCAGGACACCCAGGAATACAAGGAAGAAAGTCCCCTTCCCCAAGGAGGAAGAATCTGAGGAGACTGAATGAGCAAGGACTGCAGGATCTGAAAGGGAAAAAAGGAGAGCAAAAGAAGCAAGGTCACTAGGAAAATAAAGGAAAAGGAGAACTGGAAGAGAACAAATAAAAATCTTAATGATTTATCATTAAATACTATAACACATATTACGTATGTTAAATAATTAATGATATTAATTAATAGTATTAAATTGTAGTAATAAAATTTAATACTTTAATGTTTGCAAAGTACTTAAAAAATATTGGCTTTTCTCCCCCTTCCATGGAGTTCATCATGATGATGATAGAGGAGCCATCAGTACTGATCCTGAAGTTTGATGTAATGTTTTCCCCCTTAAGCCATGCCAAATAAGGGGAAAGGCACTCACTATGAAGATGAACATTTCATTCTCTTAGCCCCAGAAGAGAAAACTAAGGATCTAGGAACTTAAAATGAATATCCACATATCGGTAGTTTAAATGCCAGGAACTCTGCTCCTGAACCTCACCATGGATTCTCAAGATGAATTCCTTGTTTGTGCCCACAGAGCAATTCTGAGTGGTTATCAAAGCTCTGTAGGACCCTGCATCCTCTATTCTCAGGGCGCTGATCTCCAGGTAGTAGCTATGGGTAGGGACATTCAACCTTCCTACATAAAGGGGGTTTATTAGCATGATATTGGCTGGTTTTCTTCCTTGTCCTGAGTACACAACAGCAACCAATGTTTGTGAAATCCAAGTGATGTTTTCAACCTTCTCTCCTGCCATGATTTCCAAAGGAAGGGTAATCGACTCCCCTACGATGCCAATCAACTCCCCTGGGCCTGTAATCCCTTTGGAGTCTTCTGGTCCTGCAAACAAACAAAAAAAGAGAAAACAATAAAAACTTCCTTTTCCCTTATCCACAGGGTCCTGGAAGCCCCCACCTGTCAGACTTGGGGGGATGTTTATTATCTTATTTGGTAGCCATTTTCCCCAGTCCAACTTTCCCATTGGACTCCCTGAGACCCCAGTTCCATTGGTTTAGGGAGCCAGAACTTATTCTGACATAGAACTCAGAACCCCATTTATTGGACCTTCTCTTTTCCCTATACTTTAGGATACCCTCACTCCCCTTTTCCCCTTCTCTTTCCAGTGACCTTGCTGCTCTTGATCTTCTTTTTCCCTTCTAGATCTTACAGTTCCACCTTTTTGGATTCTTCCTCTTTTGGGAAGGGGCTTTTCTCTTTGAGGTGTGGGAGATAAATACCTTTTTAGCTTTGTGCCCTATAGACCTCAAGGCCATCCAACCAAATTTATCCTCCCGTTAAAGGTTGTAGATTAGAGGAGTGTCTGAAGCCAGTTTGATGGGGGGAATAGAGGTAAAATGTAAGAGATTTTAACTATTTTATATTATATCATTATTACATATTATATCATTACATACTATTATAATAGAATAATCATAAAATATATCATATTATATATTACATGATTATGTATAATTATATATTATGGGTTATTATATATTGTTATATAATTTTATATTTTACCTGATCTTGATCTTTTAGGACATTTCCTGCCTGACTTATGGGAAAGTTCTTTTCTCTCTGAGATAAAAATATATCATTTTCTTTCATCATGGAAAACTTTTGCCCCCACAAAATGCCAGTCTGGGTTCTATAGAGACATTGTTTCTATTACTGCAGCACTAGGGGGAGAATGGCATTAAACAGTTACCGTGTTTCCCCGATAATAAGACATTGTCTTATTTTTTTTTTTTGGAAAGAAAAACACCAGGGGGCTTATTTTCAGGGGAGGGCTTATGTTGTCCTGCCTCAGCTCTCCTCTGCGGCACTGCTCTCAATGGTGCCAGCAAGCAAATCACTGGGGAAGAACAGGATGAGGCGCTCACTGCTGCAGCTCTGATTGGATGCAGTTCGGAGTGCGGCGTGCATTTGGGGGGGGGGGGGGAGACGGTGCAAACAGGGGGTACCATAATGTAGCATGTAGCGCAGGGTATCACCTTCACTACAGTAGCAATCTCAATAGGGCTTATTTTCGGGGGAGGGCTTATTTTAGAGGAATCTTACACCGTAAGGGGAGGGCTTATTTTCAGGATAGGTCTTATTATCGGGGAAACAAGGGTAGTTGCTCGAAGTTCCTGGGAGCCAATGACGAGATATGTTAATATCTCTAATAGCCACAAGGTGGCCCCTGAAGCTTGAGATCTGAACAACAACAAACAAGCACACTTAATACTTAGTGATTAAATGATTGAATCCTCTGGGCAAAGATAATTCCCAGAACTCACAGGAGGTGTTTTCATTGGGAGGAGGAAGGCGATTGAGATACGGGATAGCAACGCTCCCTGAAAGGAAAAAAAATAGGCATCCCCAGAACAAAGTGTGCTTCCCATCCATAGGGAAAAAACTTTGGAAAGAGTATAAGATAAGGAACAAGAGGGAAAGGGGAAAAGATAAAAGTAACAGGGATAGGGTGAAAAGAGAGACTGAGAAGGAAAATAGTAAAAATAAGGAAAGAAATCAATAAATAGTTATTATAACTCTGAATGTGAATTAGAAAAAATAATAAAATTCACCTGGAAAAAACAAGAAGTCAAGAATATCAAATGAAATAATGAAAAAAGTATAAAGGAAAGAGGCTTAGTACTACGAGATATTAAACTGTATTATAAGGGAGTAATTATCAAAACTATCTGGTGATGGCTAAGAAATATAATGGTAGAGCAATGGAAGAGAATAGACATAATTTACAGCTGCAAATAAACATAATAATCTTGTATTTGAAAAGTATAAAGATAATTCATTATTTGGTAAAAAAAATTATTGGAAAAACTAGAAAGCAGTATGGCAGAAACTGGGCATGGACTAATATCTCATGCCATTTACCAAGATAAGGTCCAAATGGATACATGACCTAGATATAACAAGAGATTTTACAAGAAAATTAGAAGAACATAGAACATAATACTTAACAGACTTATGGACAGGCAAACAATTTATGGATAAACAAGAGATAGAGATCAAAGTTATGTGCAAAATGGATAATTTCAATTATAGTAAATTGAAAAAGGTTTTGAACAAATAAAATAAATGTTCAGAAGGAAAGTAGATAATTGAGGGGACAATTTCTATAGACAATTTATCAGATAAATGTCTCACATATAAAATATATAAAGAACTTTGTCACTGCTATAAGAATATGAGCCATTCCCTGACTGATAAATGAAATTATGCCCAAAAAGTTATTAAACTACCTATACCCTTTGACCCAGCAAAACCACTACAAGGTCTATTTCCAGTGATGATTACAGAAAAAAGGAAAAGAATCTATATATTCCAAAATGTTTATAGCAGCTCTCTTTGTAGGGGCAAAGAACCAGAAATTACAGGAATGCCCATCAATTGGAGAATGGCTCAACAAATTCCGGTATATGATTGTTATGGAATACTACTGTGTTATAAGAAGTGATGAGCTCAATTATTTTAGAAAAACATGGAAAGACTTGCATGAAATAATGAAGAGCAAAATGAGCAGAACAAAGAGAACATTGTATACAGTGACTGAAATATTGTTTTAAGAATAGCTTTGAGTAAATAAGTTATTTTGACTATCATAAATATCCAAAATAACTACAAAGGACTTATGAAGAAAGATGTTATCTGCATCCAGAGAAAGAACTGGTAAATAGAAATATATAGAATAAATATACAGACAGACACACAAACACAGAGCAAATTGTGCATAGTAGATTTGCAGTTTCATGTGCAATCATCCTTTTTATTGTACTATGTTATGGAAATGTTTTTGTTCCATAAGCTAAAAATAAAAATTTTTTAAAGGGTATATTCCTAAGAAATCATACACAGAACTCTGGGCAGGGTTTGTGAAAGGTCCACTTGTGAGGACAATTGCTTCTCTTTTAGAAAACACTGGCCCCTAGGGGTACCTAGTCCTCTTAGGATCATAGATTGAATTAGGGACAATTATCCAACCCAACCCCCTCATTTTATAGGTGATGAAACTGAAACCCAAAGTTAGTTTCTGCTTTTAATACTATCTTTGTATCCAAGACATCTGACATAATGCCTTGGATGTGGTAGATAGCTAATAAATGTTTGTTGAATGGAATTGAAATGAGTCTGAACAGTATAAGAAGACAGCATTCCCATAGTACCTTTAGTGTAAGAGGGTAAGAGCTGTGAAACATTTCTGTACAAAGACTTAGTTGTATCAAGAATTTTCAAAGAAATGAAGATCCTTTGACCCTGAGGTTGGCCCTGAGATGTCATTTCATGTCATGGGCTTAAAGTAAGCCCATGTCTTAGAGGCATTGTGAGGAGGGAAGGTGAAAAGGGTGCTGACTGATAGTCAATGGCTTAGCCAATGGATTCTTGTGACCTGTCCGCCGTGGGCTCCAGCTGAGAGAAGCTGATCATAGAGGGACTGAGCAGGGCAAGGGCACAGAGATAATTCATTCCTTTGTTAAAGACAGAATCCTGCAGGGTTATAAGTCAACTCCAAAAGACTCATGATGAAGAGAGATGTCTACATGCAGAGAAAGAACAGAGTTTGAATGCAGATTGAAGCAAACTACCTGCTCTCTTTTTTTTTTTTCTTGTTTGGTCTTGTTTCCTCTTCCCCATTGTTCATTCCATCTGATACAATACTTCTTTATAACCTTATTAATGTCTAATGTGAAAGTATTTGCAGACCCTATACTTGACTGTATGCCCCCACAGTGGGGGGGAGGAGAGAGAGGGGAACAAAATTTAAAACTCAAGGAATTGTGAAACTGAATCTTGTAAACTAAAAGTAAACAAACAAGTTAATGAAGATCAAAAAATTTTTTTAAAAAGACAGAATCCCCTGTAAGTAAAACCTGGTCAGCTCTATGCAAGTGCTCAGGGAGCTTCTTCTCAAGGCTCCTGGGAAGACAAGAATAGAAATGGTTACCTGCACAAATATGCCCATTAAGAATAGATAGAGGGGAAGCTAGGTGGTGCAGTGAATAGAGCACTGGCCCTGTAATCAGGAGGACCTGAGTTCAAATCCGACCTCAGACACTCAACTCGCACACACACACACACACACACACACACACACAAAAACCTAGTTGTGTGACCTTGGACAAGTCACTTAACCCCAACTGCCCTCCAAAAAGCAAAAAAAAAAAGATAATTATCTCTAGCTAGCACTGATGAGGTTCCTGGAGGTGTAGGTATTATTTAGGAGATAGATGTCCCCAGGTCTCCAGGAGATGCTTAGGGTTGAATTCCCATCAGACACAATAATTCTAGGTCATAGAGGAGTCAATCATACTCTACAATGTCTCCTTCCTATTCCACCAAACATTTTAGGATAATGATACAGAGACCATCTTGACTGATCTTGCAACTCAGTATGATTTTTGGTTTTGTAAGTGGTTGCATAGGAAGAATAAAAAACCAAAATCACAAACCAAGAGGACTGCCATAAACAAACTAGCTACTAACTATTCATTATACTGATTTCAAAGCAGGATCTCTCTGCCCTATCCTGGTGAAGTTGCTTTTTTGATCCAAGTGTAGGATTTTACATTTAAACTCATACATATGTCTTCTTAGTTTCAGCCCAGAGTTCCATTCTGTTGAGTTCTGGGATCTCAGTTCTGTCTGTTATACCCTACATTGGCTCTGCCTCCCAACTTCATACCCCCTGAAATCCTGAGCATCAATAAAAAATTTGATGAGTGTGTCACTTGTGTGCATCAGGTCCCTTCCTTTAAAATAGAGAAAGTGTAAAGGGATGACTACAGCTGTCTTCTAAGGCTCACATTTTCCTTAATGTAATAAAATATAGAAAATGCTGAATGTTAATTCCTTTACCCCTTCCCTCTCCTACTGGAATCATGAGGGAAAAAAATGGTATCCCCTTGAAGGCAGCATGGTGATAGAGGTGGAAGGATGGAGATCAGCAATTAAAGGAAACAGGAGAATTTTTTTAAAGAAAAAGAGCCCTCCAGTTCTCAGAAGATGAAGTTAAAGATATATATAAGCATATAAAAAATCTCTAAATAGCTATTGATTAGAGAAATGCAAATCAAAACAACTCTGAGGTACCTCATCTCACCAGTCAGATTGGCTAAGATGACAAAACAGGAAAATGATAAATGCTGGAGAGGATGTGGAAAAATTGGAACACTAATGCATTGTTGGTGGAGTTGTGAACTGATCCAACCATTCTGGAGAGCAATCTGGAACTATGCCCAAAGGGCTATAAATAAGTGCATACCCTTTGACCCAGCAATACCATTTCTAGGGTTATATCCCAAAGAGATCAGAGAAGTGGGAGGAGGACCCGTATGTACAAAAATATTTATAGAGGCTCTTTTTGTGGTGGCAAAGAATTGGAAATCAAGGGGATGCCCATCAATTGGGGAATGGCTGAACAAGTTGTGGCATATGAATATAATGGAATATTACTGTGCTCTTAATAAGAAATGAGGAGCAGACAGACTTCATAATAATCTGGAGAGACTTATATAAACTGATGCTGATAGAGAAGAGCAGACAGGAGAAATCTGTACACAATCACAGGCACAACATATGTGTGATGACTAACTTCAATAGACTGGGCTCCTCTCAGCAATGTAAGATTATAAAACAACTCCAAAAGACTCATTATCGAAAGAGATATCCACATCCAGAGAAAGAGATGTGGAGTCTGAATGCAGATTGAAACAAACTGCTTGCTGTATTTCTTTTTCTTGTTTTGTTTTGTTTTCTCTTTCCCACTGATCATTCCACCAGTTTTAATCCTTCTTTACAACCTGACTAATGATTAACGTGAAGATATTTGTAGATCCTATATTTGAGTACATGCTGCCATGATGGGGGAGGAGAAGGAAGGGGAGAAAATTTGAAACTCAAGGGACTGTGGGACCGAATGTTGTAAACTAAAAGTAAATAAACAAATCAATTTCATTTAAAAAAAAAAAAGAAAAAGAGCCCTCAAAAAAGGGTACACATAGAAAGGAAAAAGACTTTGAAAATTTTGCCCTTGCTTGTATGGCAGAGTAGGAAAGTATCTCCCCCCCCTACACACACACACTCACACACACACACACACACACACACACATATTACCCTCTAAAACCCTTAGAAAGTAGAAGTTTAAAGAAGTTGGGTTTAAACAACATGGTGATGGTCCTTTTTTTGAGCATAGGCTGAAGTTGAGGGAGTGAGATAGCTAGAGTAAGTAGCGGTCAACGCCACACCTGGGTCACAAATGTTACTCAATCATTAAGTCATAGTTTTCAAACATCTGTTGCATTTACCTCCTTTTAGTAAAAAATGTCCTTTGCAACATCATGAGCTACAAAATTACAAGCAGGGAGCCTATCTCAGAACACTGAGAGTTAACATGTATACATTTCCCCAGATTTCCTAGATGAAGGCTATGAGCAAATAAGTTTTGAAAGTCTGCCAAAGTGCACCTAGGTCCTTCAAATCCTGAGTGTCTCTTACACAATGTTTGCATAAATAATTGTACCCTTTACTATGGCAACTTCCCATAATACAGTGAATACCTGTTTTCCGCTGACATTTCTAGGATCTAGTTGCTGATGGGACAGAACTGGAAAGTGGAATTGTCTTAAAACTATTGAAAAGGACAACTGTCAGAGTAGCTCCCAGTCACTTTCCCTGGTGCGGCTTTTAAAGGGATACATACCGTGTTTCCCCGATAATAAGACCTATCCCGAAAATAAGCCCTCCCCTTACTGTGTAAGATTCCTCTAAAATAAGCCCTCCCCCGAAAATAAGCCCTATTTAGATTGCTACTGTAGTGAAGGTGATCCCCTGCACTACACGCTACATTACGGTACCCTCTGTATGCACCGTCCCCCCCCCCATGAAACGCACGCCCCGCTCCGAGCTGCATCCAATCAGAGCTGCAGCAGTGAGCGTATCATCCTGTTCTTCCCCAGTGATTTGCTTATTGACTAAAGGTACATTTTTTTGTTCACATTTACCTGTTTATTAAAATTGCTGTCAATGTTCATTAAAATAAACCCTCCCCTGAAAATAAGCCCTCTGGTGTTTTTCTGTCCAAAAAATTTAATAAGACAGTGTCTTATTATCAGGGAAACACGGTAGTATTTGTAGAGTTGTCTCTTTAGGCATTCACTTTTCTAGTTTCTTTTTTTTTTCTTTTTGGTTGAATAGCACTTCCCAAGGGCACGCCTGGGACACCAGGAGAAGTTACATCTAATTATATGAGTGGCCCAGAGAAAAGATTTCCAGGGCCAGTCCATAGAAGTTCCAAATGACTGACTAAATCCGTATTGTTATTTGTCCTTTGTTCTCAAAGAGGACCATGACATCAGGGAGGTAATGCCATGACATGCAAGTGAATTGTATTTAAGTGAGAAAGGGCTGTGCAAAGTCACCAACCTCACTTTCTTCTCCAGAGCCATCTGGGTTCAGCGGTCAGATACAGACCAGGATGACTGTAGATGGCCCTTCTACTAAATCTGTGAAGAGTTACAAGAAGCTGGACATTGTGGGAAACCCAAGGGGATTTTCCCAGGGCCACAGGCTGAAGTATCAGACATCAGATTTCCTGTCCTGACTGCTGGACAGGAAGTGGAATATATGACAGCTCTTAGACATGCAAAGAAAGAAAGAGGGTGAGTTTAGATCACAAAGAAGTGGCTTCCCTGCACTCTTTGACTAAGACCAAGGCTTGTTAGATTTCTTTCACAAGGGGTCTTTTAGTGAACCTGTCTCTCTGGGGTGAAAGTGAGGGAAGGTGGACAAAAGAGAGGCCGGAAGATGTTTAAAATTCAACTTTGCCAAAAGCTGGTATACTATACCACTTTGAAACTTACAATTTATACCTGACTTTCATTTTCAATGTAGCCAATGGGCTGACTAATTCAGTTCTTTGGAGCTATATCAAGGAAAGAGGCAGGAAAGGAATCTAAGTGGGTGCAAGGTGTAAGATTTTAGGTTTATTTCTGGAATTGACTTATTTCCTTAAATTTTTAGAAAATAGAGGACATGAACACTGGAGTGAAAGATGAGGGGAGAGATGTGACATACATGACTTTTATCACCCCTAGCTCCATTGGAAGTACCTGAAGCTTGATCTGATGACTGTCATAGATATTAAAATAGCTTATTTATAATTCCCAGAAAACTGAGCAACTGATGAATATCATATTTCTAGTTCTAGGAAAAATACTGCTCCCTATTGGATAGGGTGGGGTGGAGGATAGCAAAAATATTTAATTATTAAATAATCTGGGTTAATTTTGTCTCAGAGAAAAACAGATTTTCCCAGAAGAATCAGAAAGGAATTTCCCCTAAAAGACCAGGATCAAATATTTTTTGTATTTAAGGTGTCTTGTCATCTATATTCCACTCCCATCACCAGTGCAGATTAATGTAGACACTCCCCAATCACCTACATATTACTCCAGTCTTAGAAGTGGAGGGTCTCATGAAGGTGATGGCCTTTGGGATTATAGTCACAATTCCATGAGTTATTGAGATTCTAGTATTTGCCAAATATTGTGACCTATTTTCAATCTTCATTCTTCTGTTGCAGCATTTGAAATTATTTACCAACCACTCTTCCTGGAAACTCTCTCTTCTCTAGGTTTTCGTGCTCTCTCTGGTACCTCCTACACTCTTCAGTCTCTTTTGTAAGATCTTTATTTCTATTGTTCTTAACTGTGAGCAAACCACAAGGCTTTACCTTGGGTTCTTTTCTCTCTCTACACTCTCACTTTCCTATGCTCTCTTAGTGATCTCAACAGGTCCTAAGAATTAAAATATTGTCACTAAGCATATGACTTCAAGATCTTTATTTCCAGCCCTGGTATCTCTCCTGAATTCCAGTTCCAAAATGCCAACTCCCTGTAGAACATTTTGAACTTGATGCTCTATACATATCTCAAACTAAGTGTCCAAAATAAAACTCATTATTCCCCCTGCCCCAAGGAAAAAACCTATTTCTCTTCCTAATTTCCCTATTTATAAAGATAACTAGATGCCCCAGTGGATAGAGCACTGGGCCTGGAGTCAAGTAGACCTGAGCTCAAATCCAGCCTCGGATACTTACTAGCTATTTGATCCTGGGCAAGTCACTTAATCTCTGCTTGCTTCAGTTTCCTCAACTGTAAAATGGGGATAATGCTAATAGCACTTACCTCCCAGGTTTGTTATGAGATCAAATGATCTATTTGTAAAAGCACTTAGCCTATTGCCTGGCACATACTAGATGCTATATAATTGCATATTCCCTTACCCTATTTCTGTCAAGAGGACCACCATACTTCCAAACTATATGATCTCTTCATGATCTAACATACTATGAACTTCCATTTATTCTCCCGCCTTTATTGATATATATGCCTTCTAATCATCCATGCTGTTCCCTCTCTACTATTCTCATGATTTCTAAACTCCACTTCCTAAGACCCTTCCCTCAAAAGGCCCATACATCTCCTCATACCATTTTGAGCTTGAAAAAAAAGGTTGCTGAGCATGGTGGGTGATTTCATTGGTACAGAAATGAGATTGCAAGTAATAAATGAAAAGTTCCAAATGTTCAGTTACTTAGAATGAATTTTCTGACTCTTGGACAAACTCTTTGATTAAGGATCACTAAATGATATCCAACCTTGATTAGCTTGTGTGGATGTCAGATTTTGGTCTTCATCCCATTTTGTGACTCTAAGTTCTTCCCACGGTCAGAAGAACCTTAAATGCTTCTGATTTCTTTCCTAGAGATGCTAAATAGTCTTCTAAACACCACCCAAACTAAATAAAGTTTCTTTGAAGGAGTTTGAGAACCAGAACTTAATCTGTGGCCCCTATCTGGAATCTGGAACAGAAAGTATGCCATTTAGATGTCACAGGTTTCTAAAGACCTTCCTAAGCACAGATTCTCCTAGTCTAGAAATGAGTACCTGAGTTCTAATAACCATCCTCTGCAATGAGTTCTCTCTTTCTTGCTTCCCAGTAGAGCCCTAAATGAATTCACCCATATTATTCAAATTAGAATTCTCTTCTGACTAAAAAGAGCTAATTTGACCCAATGGCCCGTCTATTTCATTGCTACAGTTTTATATTCTAAGATGTTTCGGGGTGACTGATAATATACTATGGTCAGAAATATCTACCAGGTCCTTCCCAATGGTTTTGACATTGGAATCTACTGTTTAAAAAAAAATTCTTACTGTTTGACCTTCAGCAATGAATTCCCTAACCTCTGTGTCTCAGTTTTCTCAAATAGAAAATGAAGAAGTTTTATAAGCTGGTCTCTAAGGCTCTCTTCATCTCAAAACCCTATTATACTATGATCCTAGCACCTGTCTTACAAGAGTAACCAGCCAGAGTTCTGGATTGTAAAGGGATTACTCAAAAAGGAAGTGGTGTGCTGTGGTAGATAGAATACTGGACTTGAAATCATGAACATGTGGGTTTACTCTGGACAAGTCAATTAACTGTTTATATCTTTTGAACTGTAAAACATGGGGATAAGAATAACCCTTACATTACAGACTTGTTGTGAGGATCAAATGAACTCACGCATCTTTATCTCTCTCTGACTCTCTGTATCTGTCCTTCTTTTTCTCTCTGTGTCTTTCTGTCTGTCTCTGTGAATCTTAAAGCCCTCTATCTCTATACATGTGAGCTATTATTAATCTAATCCCCCTTCATTCCCTCTTTTTGGTTGCTGTCCCCTGAAAACAATTTATTTGCAGCAGAGCTAAATCAGTTTCAGAGCCTGAAGTCAGTGACTAGTTCTCTTACTCACTCCCAAAGCTTTTGTCCCTGATGATTCATGTGTGTGAAGAATGAGAACTCTAGGAAATGTCTATCTTCTCTCCCATGTCAATTTCTAGGAATAGAATTCTGACTTCCCTTGAGCCACAATAACTGTCACTGTTCCTTCCAGAAGCTCCTGGTCCAGCAGACACAGAAAGGAAATTACAAAAGTTTATCACAGTCCTTTCCATGTCCTTGGCACTCACCAGTACCCACAACCCAGAAAAGCTCTGGGGGAGCATCTCTTAAGCCTTATAAGCCTATGTAGGAAGAGTGCAATGGAAAGAGCATTGGACTGGAAGAGACCTGATCTGCCACAAATGTATTCTGTAACCACAAACAATTCACTTTCCTTCTCTGGACTTCAATTTCCTCATAAGGAAGGTAAGATGTTTAAACTAAATGATGGCTAAGGTACCTTCCAATTTAACAATTCTATGATGCTGGCCAGGGGGAGGGGAGGGACAGCTAGGTGATGCAATGGATAGAATGTCAGGCCTGAAACCAGGAAGGTTTATCTTTGTGAGTTCAAATCCTGCTTTAGACACTTACTAGCTGTGTGAACCTGGGCAAGTCATTTAACCCTGTTTATCTCAGTTTTCTCATATGTAAAATGAGCTGGAAAAGGAAATGGCAAACCACTCCAATATCTGACAAGAAAACCCCCAAATGGGGTCATGAAGAGTTGGACAAGACTGAAATAACTAAATAACAACAACAAAATGATGTCAAGAACTAAATACAGTGAATAAATAGACATTTTCCTTTCTTCTTAGAGTTTTTTGACTATTGATGTAGAGATATTCCATGTATATATATATATATATATATATATATATATATATATATATATATAT
>NW_027187267.1:4646343-4690287 GCF_028583685.1 Petaurus breviceps papuanus
ATATATATATATATATATATATATATATATATATATATATATATATACACACACACACACACACACTAAGTAAATGAACCTAAGGGTTCCCAACTCTCTTGGAAATCTGAATAGGGAAGAGGAAAGACAACTTAATCAA
This sequence comes from Petaurus breviceps papuanus, assembly GCF_028583685.1. Classification (NCBI taxonomy): domain Eukaryota; kingdom Metazoa; phylum Chordata; class Mammalia; order Diprotodontia; family Petauridae; genus Petaurus; species Petaurus breviceps. Next base: position 4,646,483 of record NW_027187267.1, read on the forward strand.
GCACAAGTATGGCAAGTGTCTCTTTTGTCCTGTGACCTTTGATGCAAAGATGGTTGTTTTCTGTTTGTGTATTTCTTTTGTTATGTTTTGTTTTTGTTTTTGCTGAGGGGGAAGAGGGTTTGTGATCTCTCTCTCTTGAACATAGTTACAGAGTTCTTTCTGGGACTCCTGGGGTTGGGAGAGTGACCCCAGAGGATGACCATTTTGTTGTATTCAGAGAAAGGGTTTTGGGCTAGAAGTATCTCTCTCTGCCCCCCTCTATATATTGTCATTCTAGGGGAAATAATTTTTAGGTTCAAGTTATGCTCCTGATCATTATCCCTTGACAGGAAGGAGTACCTCAAGCTGTATATCCAAGGTTTATCTCCCTTTCTACCAAATGCCAATTACACAAAGACCACACATGGTGACTAGCCAATAAATTCATTCATCTAAGCTAATAACAATTAGAAATCAGATAAAGTAGATAAATGAGAATATACCATTTGTTGATACTTAGCTGTTTCAGTTGTGTCTGACTCTTTGTGACCCTTTTGAGGGGTTTTCTTGTCAGCTTATTCTGCAGTCGAGGAAACTGAGTTAAGTGACTTGCCCAGGGTCACAAAACTAGTGTCTGAGATTTGAAGTCAGGTCCTCCTGACTTCAGCCCCAGTACTCTACCTGCTATGCTGATTAGTTGCCCAATACTTGATAACACATAGAGTGAATGAGCTCTCCCACAGGGAGTGAGATAACTCAACCAAGAGAAAGAGTCAGAGATTTCATCCAAATGGAGATTCCCCAAAGTCTCTAATGTAGCAAGCTGAAAATAGGGATGTGATCAAGGTGCCACCTTTTCTACATGTGGGCTTATTTCCAGATTCCTTCACTAACCTCTCCCTGGAGAAAATCTGGACCCTCATTTCTTCTCTTAAAGTGAAAGACACTAGCCAACTCTAACTCTCAGGCATGCCTGGAACATTGAGTGATAAATCTCTACCAATTGAAACGAGTCATATGTAAATGGACTTTGAACCCTTGGTTACGCAAACGTATGAGGGAACTGAACCCAAGATAGGTTAAGTGATTTGTTCCAAATAGCATAAATAGAAAGTGGTGCAGATGGGACACAAATACATACAGATACAAATATATGCTCCAAATCCAGAAAACTCAATTGCATGTTACTGCTCTTAGGCAGCTTGTTGAACAGGGAAATACTAGGTAAGAAAAAACAAAAGCTTTCCTCAACTAAAATTATGGCAATGTGTCAAATAGGCTAGAACTGTGTAAAGAAATAATGTTTCTGAAATACTTTAGGGTCAGCAAATTATGAACCATTGTTATGGAAATAATTTTTATTCTCCATGATATGTATAGGCTAACTCATGAATGGGGTAGAGAATCATGATGTAGGAGGTATCAGTATTCCTTACCAACTGGCCATCTCAAATGTTTTTTCATAACTTAACCAACATACTAAATCATGTAAATGAGGAGGTGTGCAGACCAAAGGACCTAGGACAAAGCATCCTGGCTGGATGCTGTTCTGGACTGGGGACATAAGGAAGAGATCCCAGGTTGAAATGGGGTCTTAGATGAATTAGAGCAGATGCTTTCCCATCACAATGACCAGGGTCCTAATAATGTTTGCTTGAGATCAACTTAGAGTTAGGAAGTTTAGCCCCACTCATAGGCCACTAGTTTTGACTGTTCTGATACATTGTTGAGCATTTTGAGTTTTCTCTTACTCCTTTTTGTATGGGTTGCAAATTTCATCCATCTCTTGTAAATAAACCTCTCCCAAACTAATTGTGGCTCAGGTTTGAGGAAAGAACATGGATAGATGAAAGTACAGTATTAAAGACTTGAGGGTGAAACCAAGCTACTAAAGAAAAGGTCAGATCTGGACAAAATTAAATCATGCAGGAAGATAAAATAATGGGACTTAAAACCGCAAGGGATCTTACACGTCATCTAGCCTATCCTCTTCCTTTTTCAGATGAGGAAATTGAGACCTAGAGCATCTAAAGGGTTTCCCCCAAAGGTGGCAAGTAGCACCACTGGAATTCAAACTCAAGTGTTTTGATCCCAAACTCAATGGTCTTTTTATTAGACCACACTGACTTTCATGAGGTCTTTGGGCACAGATTGAGTGGCATGATCTTCTGGTCCCCAGATGTTAGCAAGTCAGCAGTGTCACATGGAATTCCTTTAGAGAGCACTACATAATGATGAATTTCTTCACAGGCATCTAAAGTTACTGCATGTTTGTTGTGTACCTAGCCCTGGTAGCAGTCAAACTTTGCTTTGTTTTTCTTTTAAATCATTAAGTTTAAGAAATGTTTGAACATACTGTCCCATCTCCAGGCTTGTCTCTCCTCCTGGAGAGGAAACAAAAACAGTGTAACAAAACACAAGACTTTGGGGGCACAGGGAATCGAGTACTAGTATATAGTCAGAAAGAACTTGCTTTAAACCCTACCTCCAGCATTTACTAACTGCATGACCATAGGCAAATTACTTGATATTAAGTTTTTCCTGATTCATAGGAGTCATGGCTCTAGAGGTAGAAGGGATCTCAGAAGTTATCAGATTCAACCATTTCATTTTACAGATGAGATAATAGTTCATATACATAGGATTATAATATCTACCCTCCAGGGTTATTGGAAGCTTCAAATGAGATATGAGACATAAAATGTTTCACAAGCCTTAAAAGGCTATAGAGACTCAGTTACTACTGTTTTTCTCTCTTTCTCTTCATGCTGTTGAACATTGGAGGCACCTAATAAATGTTGAACTAAAATAAAACATGGAGGGAAAAACTCATGAGATGGGGGTGGGAGGGTAGGGGAAGGGGAGGAAATGACAGGAACATACTCTACCTGAATCAACCTGTTGGATAAAATGGGGATTCTGAATCTTTGGTCAGTGAAGTTTTGTTTTGTTTTGTTTTGTTTTGAAATCAATAGGCACTTGCTATTATTATAATAATTATTATTATACTATACTATTATATATTTTTGTTATTATACTATTACTATTATAATTACAATTATTCAGCACTTACTACATGCCAGCCACTGTGTTAAATGTAATAATTTCCTTTTGGAGGGGGAGGACAGGGCAATTGGGGTTAAGAGACTTGTCCAAGGTCACATGAGTAGTGTTAAATGTCTGAGGTCACATTTGAACTCAGGTTCTCCTGACTCCAGGGTTGGTGCTTTATTCACTATGCCATTTAGCCACCCCTAAATGCAACATTTTAAAAAAGGCAAAAACAGTTCCTGCTTTCAAGAAGCTTGAATTCTTTTTTTGTATTTTCTTTCCTTTTAAATTTATTTTTAATAATCATTTTGTTTAAAAATTGAGTTCCAAATTTTCTTTGCCCTTCCCCTACCCATTGCAAAGGCAAGCAATATGATCTCAATTATAAATGGGAAGTCATGCAAAACATAGTTCCATATTAGTCATGTTGCAAAAAAAAAAGCAAGAAAATAAAGTGAAAAAATTATACTTCAGTTTGCACTGAGAGTTCACCAATTCTTTCTCCAGTGGTGAATACCATTTTTCATCATGAGTCCTTCAGAATTGTCTTGAATCACTGTCTTGACCAGACTAGCTGCCATAAATATCTTTGTACAGATCAATCTTTTTCCTTTAAAAAAAATCCCTTTGGGATACAGACCTAGAAGTGGTATTGCTGGGTAAGCAGTTTTATAGTCCTTTCAGTGTAGTTCCAAATTGTTCTCCAGAATGACTGGACCAGTTAACAACTCCCTCAAAGTGCATTAGTATCTGTTTTTTCACATTCCCTCCAACATTCGTCATTTTCTTCTTTTACCATGTTAACCAATCTGATAGCTGTGAATACCTCAGAATTATTTTAATTTGCATTTCTCTAATGACTAGTGATTTAGAACATTTTTTTCTATTACTATGGATAGCTTTGATTTCTTCTGAAAACTACTTGTTCATATCGTTTGACCATTTATTATTTGAGGAATAGTTCTGTTTTTATATAAATTTGACTCAGCTCCCTATATGTTTAAGAAGTAAGGCCTTTATCAGAGAAATTTTGTGTAAAAAATATTGTCCTCAATTTCCTACTTTTCTCCTAATTTTGGCTGCATTGGTTTTGTTTGTGCAAAATTTTCAATTTCATGTAACTAAAATTATCCATTTTACTTTCTGTGATCCTTTCTGTCTCTTGTGTTGTCATAAACTCTTCCCTTATCCATAAATCTGATAGGTAAAATTTTCCACTCTCCTAATTTGTTAAGTATATCTCTCCCTTTACGTCTAAATCACCCCTTTTGACCTTATCTTGGCATATAGTGTGAGATGTTGGTCTATGCCTAGTTTCTGCCCAACTGCTTTCCCAATTTTCAAGGTTCAGTTTCAATACACCCTCCTCCACTTGCTGCATATTCCTTCTTTTGCAATTTCCCTGTCCCCTTCAGGTCAAAGCCTTAGGGAACCCTGAGATGTAAGTTTAGTGGACAGAGTGGGCTGGGGCCCCAAACCTGGTTTTCCTGCCAGGAACTCAGGATACCTTTAATTCCCATTACCTAACAGAACTGAGGGTGCAGGCCATATATGCTGCTTATTGGAACTGGAACCCTTCAGGTTCCCAACTCATTGGCTATCTACCACACTGTGGTCCCCTATGTTCCCTCACCTCTCACCTTGTCATCCCCTCTTTTATGCACACTGGTCAAACTCTCAAGACTCCTTTTTGTCTGTTAGGTAATACTGATCACATCCTGCACAGAAAGCTGGAAGACATCCCTAGAAAAGGTGTGGAATGTATGAATCTGGCAAAGGCAGTCTGTAGTGACTGCTGCTTATTCTTCCATCTTCCCGATCATCATCTCTTCATCCCTTTCTCTCCCTACCACATCTTCTCCCATTCCTGTCCTGTTCTGACTCATCCTGAGGGGGAGAAAAGGAAATCAACAATTCATTCACATCAAGGTACTAGGCAAGGTACTAGGCAATTTCATTCAGGAAACCCTATGTTCTATTTTGTGCAAGGTACTGTACTCTGCCCCACGGCATATAATAAAGAAGATACCATTCTCCAGGAGCTTACTGTCTGGTGGAAGAGGTATAAATGAGAAATAAAAATATTTATGGGAGAGTAAGATAGTGCAAAGGAGAGACCCAGGCTAGGATTCAGTAGAAATAGAAGATAGCTTTGATCTGAAGGGAGGGAAGGCAGAAGCAGGTTCGTGGTAATTCCTCACTCGGGGCTATATACCTAGCTATTTGTGCACTCTCTGCTTTGCAAAGTTCTTGTAGAGGAAGGTTTTATAATCCTTAACACTGTACCAAAAGTTCTTCCCTTTTTTTTGTTCCCTGGATCCCTTTGGCAATTAGGTGAAAGTTATGGACTCCTCCAAATAATGTTTTAAAATGCATTAAAAATACAAAGGATTGTAAAGGAAATCAGTTACATTGAAATAATTATAAAATGTTTTTATAGCAACTTCACAACTATCTCAATGGATGTAGAAAAAGCTTTTGATAAAATGCAACACCCTTTCCTATTAAAAACATTACAAAGCATAGGAACAAATGGAACTTTTTTCTTTTTTTTCTTTTTGGAGGGGGGCAAGGCAGGGCAATTGGGGTTAAGTGACTTGCTCAGGGTCACACGGCTAGTTTTTTGTGGTAAGTGTCTGAGACTGGATTTGAACTCAGGTCTTCCTGATTCAAGGGCCGGTGCTCTATTCACTGTGCCACTTACCTACCCCACAGATTTTTTCTTAAAATAATAAGTAGTATGTAGTTGGATTGGTAGAATAGATTAGTTACAAAATACACAGTAGTACATGACCATTAGTAATCTAGTGTTTGATAAACCCAAAGATCCAAGTTTTGGGGGAAAGAACTCACTATTTGACAAGAATGGCTATGAAAATTGGGAAAGCAGTAATCATCAAAACAATTTGATACTGAATAAATAGAGTGGTGGATCATTGGACTAGATTAGGTACACAATACATTGTAGTAAGTTCCCATAGTATTTTAATTAAAATATTAAATTTGATCACTTAAAATAATTAATTAAATTTAATTATTTAAATTTAATTCAAAGACTCAAGCTCTGGAACAAAAACTCACTGTTTGATAAAATGTGATGGGAAAACTAGAAAACAATCTGGCACAAACTAGGCATAGACCAACATTTCAAGCTATATACCAAGATAAGTTTAAAATGGGTACATGATTTACACATAAATGGTGATACCACAAGCAAACTAGGGGAGCATGGAATAGTTTACCTATGGATAAGGGAAGAATTTGGGACCAAATAAGAGATAAAGAGCATTACAAGATACAAAATGGATAGTTTTGATTATATGAACTTAAAAGGCTTTTGCAGAAACAAAACCAATGCAACCAAGACTAGAAGGAATGCAGAAATGTAGGAAACAATTTTACAGGAAATATCTCTGATAAAGGTCTCATTTCTCAAATATATAGAGAACTGAGTTGAATTTGTAAGAACACAAGTCATTCCCCACTTGATAAATGATCAAAAGATACAAACAGGCAGTTTTCAGAAAAGAAATCAAAGCTATCTATAGTTATGTGGAAAATGCTCTGAATCACTATTGATTGGAGAAATGCAAATTGGAACAACTCTGAGGTATCATCTAACATCTATCAGATTAGCTAATAAGACAGAAAAGGAAAATGATAATTGTTTGAGGGGATGTGGGAAAACTGAGACACTAATGTGCTGTTGGTGAAGTTGTGAACTGATTCTGCCATTCTGGAGAGCAATTTGGAGCTATGCTCAAAGGGCTATAAGTTCATACCCTTTGATTGAACACCACTCCTAGGTCTGTATCCCAAAGAGATTTTTTTAAAAAGGGGGTAGGAGAAAGATCTATTTGTAGAAAGGAATTTATAGCATCTCTTTTGTGATGGCTAAGAATTGGAAATATAGGGAATATCCATCAATTGAGGAATGACTGAACAAGTTATGGTATATGATTGTAATGGAATAATATTTTACTATAAGAAATTGCAAGCAGAATGATTTCAGAAAAACCTGGAAAGACTTACATGAACTGATGCAAAGTGAAGTGAGCATAACAAGAAGAACATTGTACACAGAAATAGCAATATTACACAATGAAGAATTGTGAAGGACTAAGATATTCCCAGCAATACAATGATCCAAGAAAATCTCAAAGGACTTGTGATGAAAAATGCTCTCTGCCTCCAGAGAAAGAAGTGATGTCATCTGAATACAAATAAAGCATATTATTTTTCTCTTTCTTTCTTTTCTTGTTTGAGTTTTCTTCCACAAAATGATTAATATGGAAATATGGTTTACATGACTGCACATGTATAACCTATATCAAAATGCTTACTGGATGTCTCCTGGAGGGGGCAAGGGGATAGAGAATTTGGAATTCAAAATTTTTTTTAATGTTAAAATTATTTTTACACATAATTGGGAGAAAAAAATAAAATTTAATTTAAAAAATAAAATTTGAAAAGTCCTTCATATATGTTACCTCATTTGAGACTCAGAACCATCATATGAGGTATTCCCATTTTACATATGAGGAAAATGTAGTTGTGATTTGCCCATAATCATTTAGCTAGAGTCTGAGCTATGAGTTGAACTCAGCTCTTCCTACTCAAGTCCAGCACCTTTGTCCACTCTACATCATACTGTTTCTGCATACACATACCCTGCTTGAGCACATACACAAGTGGCACTCACAGAAATTAGTGTGCACTATGAAAATGATCACCTAGCCCTCAACATTCGTCAATTTTATAGATAGGATCTGACATGGAAGGTGGCCAGCTCAAAAACTACCAAGATAAATTAGGGTAATGAAAGAAGAAATGGAGAAACTGGAAAGTGAAGCAACTAAAGTATAAGGTCACAGTGTAACCATGTGTACTCACCTAGGAGGAAATCAAGAAGAAAGAGGGACCACAGTCTAGGATAGACCATTTTATCTAATGGCAGGGACCAAGTGAACTACTTCCTGGTTCTGTGTATATGAATAGTACCCATATGGAGAGACTTCCTCTTTCTACTTCCACATTTGGGGGAGAGTGCTAGTAATTACTTTTAAAAACTAAGATGAAGAGGAAGTGAGAAAGAAGAATGTGGTCTGTGGAGTGGTCCATGCAAAAGTAAGTTTGACCTGGTAAGATGGAAATGGGAAGGGAGGCCAAGCCTGTTGACCAAGGATGGTTTATCATGGAAATCAGACTTAAAAGGACCCCATGGCAAAATAATCTATACCTGCTACTCTTTCCTTACAAGGAAATAGACCAAGTTTTACTTTGTCTTTTGTGGGGACTTAATTGAACAAACATTATGCAAAAAAAAATTTTTTTTTTTGAATGAATAAAACCTATATTTAGAAAGCTCAGTGTAGGGGCGGCCAGGTAGCACAGTGAGTAAGAGCACCGGCTACAGTGTTGAGAAGACCTGGAGATCGAATCCTGGGCTCAGACACTTAGCACCCACCCTGGCCGTGTAACCTTGAGCAAGTTACTTAACCCCAATTGCTTAGGGGCGGCCAGGTGGCTCAGCGAGTAAGAGCACTGGCTCCAGCATTGGGATCGACCTGGAGATCAAATGCCGGGCTCAGACACTCAGCACCACACCCAGAAATAACTGGCTGTGTAACCTTGAGCAAGTTACTTAACCCTGATTGCTTAAAAAAAAAAAAAAAAAAAGAAAGCTCAGTGTACCTTGACTAGGTTTGAGGAGGAAGTTTCTCTCCTTAGAGAACAGCCCTTTTATCTCATTTGATCCTCATAATAACCCTGTGAGATAGTTACTATTATGATTCCCAAGCAGAGATTAAATGATTTATCCTAGGTTACACATAGTAAGTCTCTAAAGCTGAATTTGAACTCAGGTCTTCTTAACTCCAGACTCCGGGCTCTGTCCACTGTGTCCCTAGCTGTCTCTCACTTAAAATAAGATATTTGTAAAAGTGCTTCGCATAGTGCCTGACATTTAGTAGCTGCTTAATAAATGTTGATTTCCTCCCTCTTCCCTTTCCCTTGTGTGGGATCCTAGTGCTTATGTCCAGGAAAATATGCAGGGAAGATAAGAGGTGCCTTCTGAGTCCAAGGTAGAGAGAGTGAGTGAGTCACAGGCCCATCTGTGGTCATTGTGGTTCCTTTCACGTCTCATAATCCTACCCTAATTCTATAATTGGCTGTAACCTCTGCCTGTTGAACCCTGCTGGGATGCAGAGACAGAGCTATTCCTAAGCATATGAGGAGGCAGGACACCTGGGTCCTGCTCTCAATTGCTGCTGTTGCTTATAGGAGACTTTAAGCAAGTCACTTCCCCTCTCCAGGACTCAGTCTCCTCACCTATAAAATAAAGAGGTGGCTGACATTTGCTACCTGTGCCACATTGGGAAAGTTACTTAACATCTCTCACCTATAAAATGGAGGGAAGTGGACTAGGTGACTTATACCTTAAATCTGGTATCCTTTTTAGTTATAAAGCCTATGAATTTGTAGATTGAAATGAGAGACATTTTCAAGTTACTGAAGGTTCTGAGTTGGGAGTGATATCTTCAAAATACTTCTTAGGACAGAACTCAAAGGGAAGTTTTTCCAGTCAGTACAACAGTATCTATAAGTCAAGTCAAATCAATAAGCATTTATTAAGCACTTACTATATGCCGGCACTTTCCTAATACTGGGAATACAAACACAAGTGGAAAAAAGATAATCCCTCCCCACAAGGACATTAAATGCCAATGGAAGAAGGCAACCCATAAAAGAAAACTGAAAATGAGGGGGGGGGGGGGGTGTTCATGGGGACATGGTAGAGAAAGACCTGAGAATAAGGTCTCAGAGAATAAGAATCTCAGCTAGTCTTAAATGTTATCTGGCAGTTCACCTCCCCTCCCTATAGTTGACTGAAGCTCCCAAGGTGCAAGGAAACTCTTTTCCCCACTTTCTTCCTCAACCTAAAGCCCTACACAGATGGTTTAATCCAATCACAAGTTGCTTCAGAGCATGTGATATTTCCCATATATACTGCACATAGCACCTCATGCTATGCTTGGCACATAATGGACACCATCAGAGTTGGAAGGAATCACAGAGTCCAGCCTTTATCTGAAAAAAATATTCCTTATACAATAAACCCAATAAATGATCATTCAGCCTCTAACTGAAGACCATCCATGAAAGAAAATTGATTTCCTCTTCAGAAAACATATTGCATTTTTTGATAGCTCTAATCAGGGGTGTACTGATACATATGGAACATCCAGTTTCCCAGGCAGGACATATTTCTCAGTTTAATCTGCATCATCAGTCTTTTCTGTAGTACTTTATTAAGCCTAGACTTAATAAGGAGCTAGATGGCATGATAGATAGAGCTCTGGGCCTAGAGTCAAGATCTGAGTTCAAATACAGTCTCAGACACTTACTAGCTTTGCGACCCTGGTCAAGTCATTTAACCTGTTTGCCTCAGTTTCCTCAACTGTGTAATAGAGATAATGATAGCACCTACCTCCCCAATACTTTTACTAGGATCAAATTATATCATGCATGTAAAGTGGCTGGCACATAGTAGGCACTCTATAAATGCTTATTCCCTTCCCTAGACAAGAAATAAATCAAGCCTTCATTTATAATGGCTCTTGAGAGCCAGGACAAGCTTTCTCCAGCACAATCCTGGCTCTAATTATTAGGAAGTTTCTTCTTACATCAAACCTAAATCTGCCCCTCTACAACTTCTTTCCATTGATCCTAGATCGGTCTTTTGGAACCACAATGAAAAAGATTAATCTCTCTTCCATGAGGAAGACATAGCAAGCTTGCAGGCTGCTCACATGATTCCCAAAAGACTTCTCTTTTTAAGGTTAAGCATTCCCTGTTCCTCCAACTCATCCTCATGTACCATAATCTGGAGACTTCTTACCATTCCAGTTGCCTTCCCTGGATGGTCTCAAGCTCATCAGTATTCTTAAAATGTGGCACCTAGAAATAAACACAACACTCCAAAGGTGGTCTGATAGGCACAGAGGACCATGGGACCATCACCTTCCCATTTCTAAAAACCAGTATTTCTCAGGGCAGCCCAAGAATACCTTGGCTTATTTTAGATGCCTTATTACTGGTGACTCATATCAAGCTTTTGGTCAACCAACCCCCCTATTTCTTTCATACTAACTGTTATTTACTGTTCTTTGCAACTCTGTGAAGAAACCAGAGCAGGGAGGTCCGGAAGTTCAAGTGGTAACCATTTCCTCCTTTCTCACTGTGAAGATTCAAAATTATGTATGTTGGGCCTACATCGTAAGGGCAGCCCAAGACCTACCACCTTCACTACTTGTCAAAAAGTTATCACCAAATGGCGTGTCCCAGATTATGGGCCCTGTGGCTTCTCTGTCTGCTCAAGGGTAAGTCCACAGTTATTTCTGTTCCTACTTTTACTTCTGCTGCTGCTAATACAACTTTTCCCTATCCTTTGTCAATCTTGGTTGATTTGAATCTGTCCATATCTTCTTTGCCTAGGTCACCTCCTGTAAAATTCAAGAAATTCTAAAACCCAGGTGTCAGTTCAGATCATGACCGCCATCTATATGTATAGTTGGGATGTGTGTATGTGCATATGCACACATGTTTCTATCTATGTAACAATTTCATTTAATCCTGGGCTCAGGCTGTGGCCTTCCAAATCTCATTCAAAGAACAAGCGAATCTTAGCATATTGGAGCAGGTCTTATAGGGAAAAAAATAAGCATTGATATTGTGCCTACTATGTACCAGACATTTTTCTAAATGCTTTTAAAATGTTATTTTATTTGATCCTCACAGCAACTCTGAGAGGTAGGTACTATTATCATTCCTATTTTATGGTTGAGGAAACTGAGGCACTTAAAAGTTAAGTGATTTGCCCAGGTCACACAGTTAATAAGTGTCTGAGGCTGGATTTGAACTCAAGTCTCCCTTACTCTATGTCCAGCCCTCTATTTACTATACCACCTAAGCTGGCTCAACTCTTGTCATTTTGCAGATTACAATTTTTTTTAATCTTTCTGTTCTTTTTTTAAACTTTTATTTAGTATTTTGCTTTTCCCCAGTTACATGTAAAAACAATTTTAACATTCATTTTTAAAACTTTGAGTTCCAAATTCTCTTTTCCTCCCTCCCCAACCCCAGTCATTGAGAAGGCAAGCAATTTGATGTGTTATACATGTGTAGTTATGCAAGGCATACCCATAATAATCATGTTGTAAAAGAAAAGATGAATAAAAAAAACCTCAAGAAAAAGAAAGTAAAAAGAATATACTTCAATGTGTATTTAGACACCATTAGTTCTTTCTCTGGGGATGGATAGCATTTTTCACCATAAATCCTTCAAAGTTGCCTTGGATTATTGTATTGCTGAGAATAGCTAAGTCATTCACAGCTGCTCATCTTACAATATTGCTTGTACTTCGTACACAGTACAAACTTTGCATCAATCCATGCAAGTCTTTCTAGGTTTTTCTGAGAGCATCCTATTCATCAGTTCTTATACTACAGTAGTATTCCATCATAATAAAATTCTATCATTTGTTCAGCCATTCCCTAATTAATGAGCTTTCCCTCAACGTCTAATGCTTGAAAGTTCTCTATCTCATTGAATATCCATTTTTCCCCTGAAGGGGAAAACCTACTCAGTTATGCTGAGTAGGTGATCCTTGGTTGTAATCCTATCTCCTTTGCCCTTGGGTATATCATTTTCCAAATCCTCTGATCCTTTAATATAGAAGCTGCTAAATCATGTGTTATCCTGACTATGACTCCACCACACTTGAATTGTTTCTTTCTGGCTGCTTGCAATATTTTCTCCTTGACCTGGGAATTCTGGAATTTGGCTATAATATTCCTGGGAGTTTTCATTTTGGCATCTCTTTCAGGAAGTGATCAGTGGATTCTTTCAATTTCTATTTTGCTTTTTGGTTCTAGAATATCAGAGCATATCCTTGATAATTTCTTGAAAGATGATATCTAGGGTCTTTTTTTTATCATGACTCTCAGAAAGTCCAATCATTTTAAAATTTTCAGTGAGATATTTCATATTGTCTTCTTCTTTATTATTCTTTTGGCTTTGTTTTACTGTTTCTTGATTTCTCATATAGTCATTTTAACTTCCATTTGCTCCATTCTAATTTTTAAGAAATTATTTTCTTCAGTGAGATTTTTCCTTTTTCCATTTGTCCAATTCTGCTTTTTAAGGCATTCTTCTCTTCATTGACTGTTTGGACCTCTTTTACCATTTGACCTAGTGGTTTTTTTTTTTCCTTAACCTAAAACATTATTTATTTATTTAATTTGTTAATTAACTTATTTTTAATTTTCAACATTCATTTCCAGAAGATCTTGAGTTCCAAATTTTCTCCCCATCTTTCCCCTTCCCCCACCCCAAGATGGTATGCATTTTGATTACTCCATCCCCTAAGCCCTCTGTTCTATCACCCCACATACACGCCCCTTGTCCCCTTCTCCCTTACTTTCTTGTAGGGCAATATAGATTTCTATACCCCCATTGCCTGTATATATTACTTCCCAGATACATGTAAAAACAATTTTTAACATTTATTTTTAAAACTTTGAGTTTCAAATTCTGTCTCTTCTTCCCTCCCCACCCACCCTAATTGAGAAGATAAGCAATTCAATATAGGTTATACATGTGTAGTTATGCAAAAGACTTCCATAATAGTCATGTTGTGAAAGACTAGCTATATTGCCTTCCATCCTATCCCACCCCCATTTATTCTATTTTCTCCTTTGACCCTGTCCCTTTCCAAAAGTGTTTGCTTCTGACTACCCCCTCTCCCAATCTTCCCTCTCTTCTATAGCCCCCCCCCCACTTATCCCCTTCCCCTCACTTTTCTGTAGGGTAAGATATCCAATTGAGTGTGTATGTTATTCCTTTCTTAAGCCAAATCTGATGAGAGTAAGGTTCACTCATTCCCTCTCACCTCCCCCTTCTTCCCCCCCAAATCTCAAATGGGGTCCCAAAAAAGTCAGAAATAGCTAAAATGACTGAACAACAACAAGAACAAATTAAGAAGAGTCAAATAATAAACTTGCCCCGTATTTGGGATTGGACAAGACCAACAGTGATGGCTGGGGAAATTCCCATAATTTTTGGCTCTCTGTAAATCTCCAGGAATGGCTGCCATTGCTATTAGATTAATGAGAGGTTTGAGGGAGAGAAAAGAGTAAAAGTTGTAGAAGGTGGAGATGAAGGGAGATAGATCCATGTTAAGAACACTGCCTAATGTACTCTGTTGTCTTGATCATGTTTCTAATGAAGTCTTTATAAAGACATGGTAGTTCTAGAGGGAGGATCATTGCCCTGTATCTGATAAGAAAGAGCATTAGATTGGGGATCAAGAGCATTAAAATCTAGTCGTGGCTGTACCTGCATAAACTTGGACAATTTACCTCATGTCTCCAGGCCTCAGCATCTTCAACATGTAAAATTAAGGGACTTAACAAGATGGTTTCTAATGCCCTTCCAGTTCCATGATTCTGAGCACTTTTCCTATTGACCCATAGTCCAGATCCTACCTAATCCCTTGAAAAAGTCAACAAGTCAAGTCAACAAACATTAAGTGTTCACTATGTGCCAGGCATGGCATGGCCCATCATTGCCTACAGAACAGAGGCAGCCCAAGACCCTAAAGATCTTTCCAAAGCTGCTTCACCCAGAGCCTCTGGCAAATTCTGCTTCCCTAGGGGCTCTGAGGAACGACCAACTTCATGCTTAGCATTGGGGGACAGAGACAGAAGAAAGAGAAAGGAAAACAGAGACAGAAGCAATCTACTCTTCATCTGCACCAGCTCTTAGGGATTCTGAGGGTTTTTGAAAAAACTGCTCCCTTAATGTCATTGCCTTCCTAACCAAGCTAATTCCCCCATGATGTCATAGCTTAGGTGTGGATGTATCTACCACTGTTGCCTGCTTTTGTTCATCTGAAAGAGAGTTTGAAATATCCAAAACAAAGAAAAACACAAGTTTACAGAAAGTGGCTGGGTTTTTTTACATTAATACTTTAAGTGCTTTCCAAACTTTATGTGGCAATGACTTCCTTTTATTAAAAAAGAAAAAGTTTGTTCTCCCCTTTTGCACTTTTCATAATATAATCTATGCAAATTATCTTTTTACTTATTTTATTAAAATATAATTATAAATTTATTAGTTTTATTAAAATGCAAACAAAATTTAAATAACATAAATAATCATCATATTATTTCTACTGTCGTAGGAACATAGATTCAGAAATGGAAGAGACTTTTAAGATCATCTGGTCCAAACCTGTCATTTCATGTTTGAGGAAACTGAGTGCCATAGAGATGAAGGGCCTTCCTTAAGGTGAAATCAGTATAAGTCTGAGCCAGGATTTAAACCTGGATCTTCTAGCTCCAAATTCTCTACCTATTCCCACTCCATTAAGGGAAAGGACATACACAACAGTAGCAGATTTTACCCATCTTCAATCTTTACATTTCCATGCCAGGTCTTGCTAGCTACCTGGGACCAGGGGCAGTTCTGATGAAGCTCAAGCAGGGACTCAGCCATCCAGCAACACTGCCTGGCCTGTCTTGGGAATGGTCTGGCTACCAAAACCTCCTTCACCTACACAGAATGAGAGGTCCTCAAGCAGGACATCTCTAGTCAGCAGCAGAAGGATCCTAAGCACAGCAATGCCCCAGCCTGCAACTGCTAGGGAGCCTACACAGGTCCCCCTGTCTAATTGCCATGCAGGTATGCTGCCGTGCAAAACACCCACCTCTTCCCTCTGGGGCACAGTTGTGGCCTTTTCTTTATGTCTTTATCCCAACTTAGTTTTGACAATCCAGCGACAGAGAGCAGGCCTCCCTTCTTCTACCTCCCACCAAATGGAGCAAATTTCTTAGTCTCTATTTTGTTGATTTTGTCTTGTACTTTGTTTCCAATAAAAGACAGTGAATATATTTATGTGGGAGTTATGATGAAAAATTTTAGGTGTCACAATGGATAGAGTTCTGCCCCTGAAGGCAAAAAGGCCCAAACTGGAATTCAGCCTCAGACACTTACTAGCTATATGACCACAAACAAGTCACCTTCACAGGGTTGCTGTGAGGATATAACAACATTATATGCAAAAGAACTTTACAAACCTTAAAGCTAAGGTGTTATTATATACAGTAATTTTGACCATTGCTTCAGGCACACAAACATACCCAAATGGCCCAGTGCAGGGGTGGGGAACCTGCAGCATAGAGGCCTTCTAGGTCATCAAGTGCAACCCTTTGACTGAATCCAAACAAAAGTTCAGATTCAGTCAAAGGAGACCTAGAGAACCTTAAGAACCTAGAGGGCCACATGTGGCCTCAAGGCCAAAGGCTCCCCATCCCTGTGTTGTGTGCCTTCAGGGGGTAGGGGGAGGGGAGGAAGGGGACAAAGATTGACCTAGAGTTCGGGAAACTGCCTTAGTGTAACAAATCAAACTTGAGATTAACTTGGCTTGATTTGATTATCAACTTAAATGCTAGACCAAGGCATTATTAGACTGCTAAGGTGATTATGGGTGTCTCCTACTACTCTTGTTAGGCCTGATGAGATCTATAATTCCTTCCAGAATTTATTCCTAATGTCCTCTTCCCAGAAGTTCTCTCCTTAGTTCGATCATATTATTCTTCTTATTATACTTATTTGTATATGTCATATCCTTCCTGTGCTTCACCCCCACCCGCATTAGATCATAAGCTTCTTGAGGTCAGAAACTGTCATTTTATCTTGTATTTAATTTTAAACAATATAAATAATCTCCATATTATTTCTATTGTCATAGAAGCATAGATTTGGAAATGGAAGAGTCTTTTGAGGCCATCTAGTCCAAACTTCTCATTTTATGTTTAAGGAAAGAGTGTCACAGAGGTGAGAGGCCTTACTTAAGGTCACAGTGCATATAACACAGTGCATGGCACAAAAGTTGGCACTTAAATACTTTGACCATGCCAGGCAATTTAATTCTTTAGCAGCCCCTGATCCTGGGCATTCTAACCTTGCCCCCTTTAGTCTTATTGAATAAAACTCACTGACTCAGCTCACAGGATCAAAGATTACAGATTTGGAGCTGGAAGTAACCTTAATGACTGTTCATGGATTTTTATTTTTATTTTTTTTTTGCTTTTTGAAGGGCACTTGGGGTTAAGTGACTTGCCCAAGGTCACATGGCTAGAAAATGTTATGTGTTTGAGGCCGGATTTGAACTAAGGTCCTCCTGACTTCAGGGCCATTGCTCTGTTCACTGTGCCTCCCCTATTCATGGATTTCTTATGCATAAGGAAACTGAGGTTGAGACAAGTGGAGTGGTTTGCCCAGGTTCACACAGCTAGCAACAATCTGAGCTGGAATCTGAACCCAAATTTTCTTACAAGTCCAAAGCCCTCTCCACTATGACTAGCTCCACACACTTCTCTCAGTTTTCTCTCATGATTCACTCATGAGAGTGAATTTCCTTTTCTAGTCACTCTTTTTTTTTTGGCAGGGAAGGCAGAGCAATTGGGGTTAAGTGACTGTGCCCATCACACAGATAGTTTTGTGTTAAGTTTCTGAGGCCAGATTTGAACTCAGGTCCTCCTAACTCCAGAGCCGGTGCTCCATTTACTGTGCTACCTACACACCCCTTTTCTAGTCACTCTTAGTGCTAGTGCCTTTCCTCTGAGATTATCTCCATTTTACCCTCTATGTATCCTGTTTTTCCATAGCTGTTTACAAGTTGTCTCCCTCATTAGACTATGAACTTTTTGAGAGGATGAGTTTTGCTCTTTTTTTATTTTTCCTTTCTTTGTATTCCCAGCACCAAGCACAGTGTTGATATGTTAGGTGTTTAATAAGTGCTCAATGATTTGACTCAAATCCTTTCTCTTTCCCCCCCTCTCAAAAACCTATTTCCTTCAGTTTTATAATATAAAACATTTTACATGTACCATAACGATTACATTCTTCACTGAAAGTAAGAGTAAAGGAATGGTCAGAAATGCACTTTAGGTTTAGAGGTCAAGCTGGGGAGAAATTTTTTCTACAGAATAGGAGTTATTCTCTGAACTATGAGAATTTAAGGTCATCTTCCCTCTTTAGCCCCAAAAGACAATGTGATGGAAGGAAAGAACTACATCTTCCCTGAGGTTGTGGACTTCAGTGATGGACCTCTTTAAAGCTCCTAGGATTTCAGTTCTTATGATATGGGATATTTGTCAGAGAGATTGAATGTGGAAATTGAATCAAGCCTATCTAGGTCCTTTTGGAAAATGTAGTCCTTCTCACAATGAAAAATGCTATTCGCGGGCAGCTAGGTGGCGTAGTGAATAGAGCACGAGCCCTGGAGTCAGGAGGACCTGAGTTCAAATTTGACATCAGACACTTAATTTAAAAAAAAAAAAAGCTGTGTGACCTTGGACAAGTCACTTAACTGCTTTCCCCCTCAGAAAAAAAAGAATAGATGATGTCAAACAAACCTTTTCCCTTTTACATAGGGCTGCAAGTCTGATGAATAAAAGGAATTCTACTTTTTTAAATGTTACTTTTATTCTGAACTTAAGCACCAAGGATAAAAAAGCCTTTTCATACACAGAGTAGTATACGCGCTCACGCACACACACACAAATCTCTGTTTCATACCACTTTTTTTAAAAAATAAAAGTATGTGATGAATTTTATGTACTACTTTCAAATCTGTCCCATTTTGTGCTCCCTTCTGAACTCCTTTTCTCTCTGTATTTTAAAAATGTTACAATGACCCTCTTTTTTTACATCACTTTTGCTATCTCCCATTGAAAAATCAAGAGAAAGAAACAGGGAGAAGGAAATCCTTTACAAAAACAAGCATAATCAAGTAAAATTACTCCATATGATGGTCCTGTCCAAAATGTATGTCTCTGTGTCTTGTGTCCATTATTTATATCTCAGGAGGCAAGTAATATGCTTCATCATAGCTATGAGAGGAATTCCATAATTATAATTTTCCTAGACTTTTCACAAGAAGTATTTCACTTTACACCAATGAAAGAAGTACCCATAGCAATCAGATCACAGATCCATCAAAATATTTTTACCATATATATCCAAATAAGCATCTTCGTCAACATCATTATTGTGAGAATTGACTTTAATTGTTGGAATGTGGCTAGATAACACTTCTTTGATGGACTGCTTTTAGTGGACTGAAAGCTCATTTTGAGTCAACAAGATACTATGATACTAGTGTCTTTTCCATTTTTTCACCCAAAAAGCTAATTCAAACAGGCTGCATTAAGAGAAATGTGGTGATAATCCCACTCTACCCTGCTCTGATGACCCCAGCAGTTAACCTGCAAGAACCTTACTGAGGCATGATATATATACTCATAACTATATGGGGCCAGGTGGGAGATAAATCTTTTGCCATTACTTCCACCTGACTCTCTTGGAAACAGCTCCAAATAGTTCTTATGCTTCAACACCAGAAAGGAAGAGGAATGGGTCACTTCTTTGATGTAGCCACAAAGTTAGCAGCCAATCAGGGGGACTCAACCCAGTAATGAGTCCTACATAGTCAGAAGCATATAGAATCCTAACTGCCATCTGCACATGCTGAAGACTTCAGTTCATCTCCAGGAATAGGAACTTAGCATGCTCCAATAGGAGTTTGGGAGAGTACACCCACTATAAAAGGATGACTGACAAGTTGAGTCTCCAGAGGAGTGTGACTAGAATCATAAAAGATGTTGCATTTGTGCCATATTGTTGAAGGAACCTAGGGATACCTAACCTGGAGAGGCAAAGACAGGAGTGATTTATTGGTTGGTTTCATGTATTTGAAGGGCTGTTATGTTAAGGAAGGATTTGATTTGCTCTGCTTGACTCCAGAAGGCAGAACTGGGAACAAACAGAGTCAATTACCAAGGGTAGATAATGGACCACTAGAAAGGAAAATCCATAAAGGACTAGAGCTCTCCAGAAGTGGAGTGGACTGCTTCAGTAAGTCATGGATCTCCAAGATCAAACAGCTAGTAAGTAGCAGAACTGGGGCTACAATCACAAACTCTTAGAGTTGGCAGAGATATTCAGGCCCATATAGTGCAACTTGTTGGACAAGAGACCCCTTTGTAACTATAGCGACAATGCAATATTTACAGCACCCACGATCATAATAAAGACCATGACTATAAATATCACATGACGTTCAATCACAAAATATACTAGATTCTCTAGGTAGAGGACAGAACAAGCATTTATTTAGACACCAGAAAACCAGATCCCAAAACCAGTAAGCCAATTCCATCATAGTACCAAAGATATTCAGAAGCCATAATTACGCTGAGAGCCATGCCATCATCCTTCAGCCTTCCCACAAACCAATACAAGATGAATGTCTACTCATGAGCATATCTGACTTCCTTACCTGAGCATCCTCTCTCCCCCACCATCTCACTAGCTCTGACCAGCTTCCTGTGGGCTCTGCTTCCCTTCAGCAAACTCCCCCCACCTCATGCTCCATGTGACTATATTTAGCCTAATAGGGGATAGAGTTTATCTGGACAGCAGGGAAGCTTCCTGTGGGCTGAGCTGCACCATTCAGCAAATTCCCTCCATCACAGGCTCCACATGATTACATTCAGCCTATTAGGGGGCTGAGTTTACTTTCAAAGCAGGGGACGTCTTCAAATTTCCCCCTAGGTCTATTAAGGGGCAGGGAAGATCTTCAAATTCCCATTCTCATTACAGCAACATACCCAATAAGTAACTAGTCATCCAACCCGTACTTGAAGAACTCCAGTGATGGAGATCTGCTACCTCCAGAGGGAATCCATTCCACTTTGGATTCTTTTGTTGTTAAGTTTTTCTTAAGTCAAGTCAAAATAGGCTTCTTAGCAATTTGACCCATTGCTCAGCTCTTCTCTCTGGGGTCAAGCAGAGAGAAAAAAATCTTATCTCCTTTCTTTTCAAGTACTCGAAGGTAGCTATCATGTCCTCCTCTCCCTCTCCCCAAATTTTCCTTTCTCTAGATCAAATACTCCCAGTCTCTTCAAATAATCCTCAGAGAAAATGATCTCATTACCCTTCACCAGTCAAGTAGGTCCTCTAACTTCAAGTGCAATTTACTTTCCACAGCTATTATTACTTCATTTTCATGTCTACAGGACCAGAAGCCTCTAGAGAAGACCCAGGCCCCATGCAGGTGATTGGAGCTCTGGGGAAGTCAGTCACTCTCCTCCTGGAAATCCCAAGGGGAGAAAAGCTTGAGGACATTACCTGGAGCAAACAAGGTACTATTGCTTTAGTAACTCCAGGGAAACCAATAAGAGTGATTGAGAAAAAATACCTAGACCGAGTGAATGTAATCAGCAGCAACTATTCCCTACAAATCAATCATCTGACGCTAAAGGATGCAGGAATCTACAGAGCCCAGATAAATATAAAAAATTCGAGTATTACCATCACCAAGGAATATAATCTTCAAGTCTACGGTGAGTATCAAGCACTATCAGGCAATTTCTATCTTAGGTTTTTAAAACAAGAAATCTATTTCTTTCTAGGAAATAACAGTACTCACACTGATTATGAGGCTGCATGTCTCAGATTACTGCAGTTATGCCCATTGGGGCTACAGATAAATTGTAAAATGAGAGGGTTGGACTACATGAACTCTATTGTCTCTACCAGTTCTAAATCCCATTAATCTATCTTCCAAAAGAGAGTGAGATTTTGGCTGTCAAAAAATGAAATGGGGGGGGGGGGAGTAGGTGGCTAGGTGGTGCAGTGAATAGAGCACCGGCCCTGGAGTCAGGATGACCTGAATTCAAACCCAGCCTCAGACACACTTTGACCTTGGGCAAGTCACTTAACCCCAAATGCCCTCCAAAAAGCAAACAACAAAAAAATTTAAATGGAATGGGTTGCTTCTCACAGTAATGAATTCTCTATAACTGGACATCTTCAAGTAGAGCTAACCATTTGGCAGGTATATATTAGACAAGTTTCCTATTCAGGTACTAATTGAATTGGAAGACTGATGAAATTCCTTCTGATTTGAAATACCTTGAATCTATTCCCACTGTCCCCATCACATCCACAACTCTGCAAATAGGGGTTTTGGAGCTGAGAAGTGAATTTTTAAAAGAGGAAGCAGTGAGTGGAGTATCCTGAAGCAACTGGTCTCTATTCATAAAGAAGCCAAATTAACACTAAAAATGAAAAATACTGCTCCTCTTCACTTCCCCTACTGTATGAGATTAATCAAACTGAAACTTAAATGAGTCCCATCCCCTAACTGTTGGTTCAGGGCTTCCCTGCCTGACTTCCTGAGTCTGTGTTTGCCTTCTCTGATGTTTATGCTCCTACATAAGGGTGCTGCCAAATAACCCATTTAATAAAATTACTGACATTTATAAAGGGCTTTGCAGAGTGCTAGCACATTATCTCACTATATAATTTTGAATCTACAATAACCTTTCAATATAGGTATTACAAGGTATATTATTATCATCTTACTAATTAGGAAACTGAGGTTCACAGAGAGACTAAGTGACTTGGTCACATACCTGGTCACCTAGTTTGTGAGTGTCCAAAGTAAGAGTAAAGCCAGGTCCTCTTGACATCAAGCACAAGGCTCTATTTGTTACAGCATGCCTCATGGAACTTCCTGGTACTTCAGTTATCTGCTATCAGCTGACCAATGGCCCAAGGTGGGGAACCTGTGGCCTCAAGGCCAAACGTGGCCCTCTAGACCCTCAAATGTGGCTCTTTGATTGAACCCAAACTTCACAGAACAAATCCCATTAATAAAAGGATTTGTTCTGTAAAACTTGGACTCAGTCAAAAAACCTCACACAAGGACCTAGAAGGCCACAGGATCCCCATCCCTGGTTTAGACCAATTAGTCAACAAGCATGCCTCATGCTGGACACTGCACTAGAATTGAGAATACAAAGACAAAAATTATTTTTTTCCCCTCTAGAAGCTTACATTCTATTGGAGAGACATCATGTATATATATATATATATATATATGTGTGTGTGTGTGTGTGTGTGTGTGTGTGTATAAACACAAAAATGTGTACAAAATATATACAAGATAATTGAGGTCAGGGTTAAGCAACTGGAAGGATCATAAAAGACCTCTTTTTGAATGTGCTTGGGTGAAGTTTTTAATACTGGCTTTAGCCATTCAGTAACTTAGATAGGCCCTGCCTGTGAATATACTTAGCCCTCCATTCTGTTCTTCTAGTCAGAGCAGGTCTCTCACTCCCCAAGTCAAACCTGGCAACCTTGCTCTCAAGGCCTCTCTTCAGACCTCAAGGTCTGAAACATCCCTATGGACTAACAGCATTCAGCAAGTTTGACAATGGGAGTAGAAGAGTTTGATCAAAAATAGAAGAATAAAATTGATAGTGATTTATAAAACATAGAGTCAGCTTAACAACTGTGACTCTGGGGAGAGTGAAGCTCCTAAATCCCAGCTGAGACATATCCTTTCAATATTCCTCCTTTCATTCCCTTAATAGAGTCACTCCTAGGGAGTGAGCAGACACAAAACTGGTGGGGAATGGAGGTAGGTGGATTGGATTCCATAGTCCTAGAATGAGCAAACGCCTGAGACCCAGGTGTCTGCTCTGGGAGGTTAAGGAGAATGAATTTCTTTCCTTGGAGATGGGAACAGACTTAATGAAACTGTAAGAAAGTGATAAGAATACTGCATTTGTAATCAGAAAACTTGTGTGAGTTCTATGCCTGCTAGTAAATATCAAGGCAAACTTTGACAAGTCACTTAATCTGTCTGAGCCTATTGGACTAGATCAGAGGTTCTTAACCTGAGGTCTAGAGATCCCTAAGGTGTCCTTGGATAGATTTCAAGGGATATGTGAACTTGGATGGGGGGAAAATATATCTTCATTTTCACTAATCTTTAACTGAAATTTATCATTTCCTTTAATTATGATTCTAAAAAACCAAACATTATTCTGAGACAGGGTCCAGAGCCTTCACCAGACTGCTATAGGGTCCATGACAAAAAAAAGATGAAA
Source organism: Petaurus breviceps papuanus (assembly GCF_028583685.1). Lineage (NCBI taxonomy): Eukaryota > Metazoa > Chordata > Mammalia > Diprotodontia > Petauridae > Petaurus > Petaurus breviceps. The sequence goes on from NW_027187267.1 coordinate 4,670,543, forward strand.
AATTTCTGTACTAGATGACCTTTAAGGACCATGAGATTAAATTTTTCTCTCTCCCCTCACTGCTATTATTATCTCTAATTAAGTAATCAGTTTTGCTTGGGGAGGTGGAGGAGGGATAAGGACAATTTGCCTGATTTTTCTTGCCCTCTTTACTTTAATACTTTAATATTACCTTCCCTCACACAGAGCAATTGACAAAACTCCAAGTGAGAATGAATTCCTCTGTGTCTAAGGATGGCCGTTGCATCGTCTCCCTGATATGCTCTGTGAATCCTAGAAGAAATGATGTGACATATAGCTGGTCACCCTTGGATCCAAATGCTACTGTATCCCATGGAGGATCTGTCATCCAAATCTCCTGGACACCCTGTAATGCTGACTGGAGCTACACATGCACAGCCAGGAATCCTGTGAGCATTAGCGTATTCCAAGTCACCCCTTCTTGGGATCTCTGTTCAGGTACCATCTTTTTCATTTGTCTTTAAGTGGCTCTCAATAGCCTCTGAGTAGCTGCAAGGATTTGACCTTAGAACTATTCTTGAGTGATTTAAGAGATTCTGATCCCCAGCTTAAATCCTAGAAGAACGCCTTATGCCATATTAAGTATACAACTATCCAGACACATGTCCTCAGAAAAGCAAACCTGCCCTTTCTTATTCCTGATTCTTCTCAAAAAAGTTCCCACATTCCAATAGCTAAAAAGACTCCCTAGGCCTCCTGGGGAATAACAGTGTGGGAACTCAGTTGAATTGCTTTCACTGTTCTCAAAATGATCTCTACATTAATTACTATATTACTCTAGCATCTCAGATGTCACATATCTAAGCATGCACAAAATGCATCTGAGAACAAGGAAGAAAACAGCAGTGAAGATTTCCAAGGAGCTAAAGTAGAGATCACAAAAGTCTATGTACAACATTCCAAAACTCACATTCTTTATATGTAGAAGATGCTTCACCATTATTCAGAGCCCATTTCCTCTGTATTTGCCCACAATTCTGACAAACTTGGTTCTCTGGTTTCTCAGGCCAGAACAGACTAACGAAGGACTTCGAAAAGATAATTTGGGTAGGGGTGCAGTGCTGGAGGAAGCAACAATAGGTAACCACTAGCAACTTGACAACAAGCAAAGAGGAAAAAATTGTAGAAAGCAGACACGTGAACTCAAAATACTTGGTCTATTGGCCAGAGGAGCAAATGACCTATACATAACTATAGAACCCATTTATTTTAGCCTGTGAATGTATCCCTGTGTTAAAACCACACAGAATAGTGGTGTATTTTCACAATGATTACCTTGATTCATCTGAAGAATGTTAATTTGTGTTCAATATATTCTATTTATAATAGCATAGAAATGATATAGGGGTGTGCTGGTAGAAGAGTCAGGGAGATGGAAATTGAATGTCTAGAATCAGAGAGGAAGGACTGAAATTGGGGGAGGGAAGAGGGTCACCTGAGAATCTAAAAGGAAGTCACCTGGCATAAAAGTCAAAAGATAGAGAAAAGGGCAGGAGTTGAAGAGGGCAGGGAAGAAGTAAGGCCTAGATCTAACCTGTCCTGGTAATGAAAGAGCCAGCTATGAACGACTAGAGACTCTGAATAAGAGCATCTTATTTTCAATTAAAATTTTTTTTTGCTTTTTTGGAGGGGGGGAGGGCAGGGCAATTGAGGTTAAGTGACTTGCCCAAGGTCACACGGCTAGTAAGTGTTAAATGTCTGAGGCCAGATTTGAACTCAGGTCCTCCTGACTCCAGGGCTGGTACTCTATTTACTATGCCACATAGCTGCCCCTTATTTTCAATTTAATTCAAATTTATTTAGCACCTACTATGTGCTACACACTGTGTGAAGTGCTGGGGATACAAATAAGAAAAACAAAGAGTCCCTGTCCTCAAGGAGCTTACAATCGAATTAGAGGACAACAACATACAAAAGGAGGTGGGAATGGGGAGGCTGACCAGATGGATACGAGGAATATCTGAAAACCTGAAACTGAAAACTAAAACCAAGCAGAGCAGTAGATGAAAAGTAGAGTGAGCTGAAAGTCCAAGTTCTGATCTCTATAAAGGAAGACTGGAATTTGGAATCAGAAGGGAAGGGTGGTCGAGGGAGGTGATATCCAGGCTTACTAGAACTGATGCATTTATCTTCACCTCAAACCAAACCAGGTCTGGAAAATTACCTAAGATCCAAAGAAAAGAATAAAATGAGTATTAAGGATTTCTTACCCTCTATGACCTGTGTGTGTTCCCTGGAAATAGGAATAAAGGGGTAGAAGATGGAGTTCAGTGCCCATGGAGGGAAGGAAGATGAAGATGACTCAGAGGAAACAGGGACATTATAGGAGAAGGATTCTCATAGGCTTGGAGAGCCCTTGAAGCTCTGGACAAAGGGAGCTAATGTTTCAATTTCTAATCTATCTCTACAGGGCCAGGACCCTCAGAAAAGAACTCAGGTCCCACAATATTGTTTGGGACCCTGGGGGACCTCATCACTTTCCCACTGGAGATTCTATCAGGAGTTGAGAGAGTTGTCTGGATTTCAAATACTTCTCTTATCAAGACAGAATCAGGAAAAGTGGGAAAGAGACCTAACAGAGGCAAAGACCCTGCCCATGACTTCTCCCTGCAAATTCCTAATGTACAGATGGAGAACCAAGGACTCTACGTAGCCCATGTATGCACCAACTCCTCCAACTTCCCGACAACACACTGGTATTCCCTGCAAGTCTACAGTGAGTTTAAGGACTGAGAAACTAATATTTAAGCTGTTTCTTTAAAAACTTTTTCCTGTCTCTGTTGCTTTCCCTTACTGTGATCCTCAACCCTTTCCCTTTCAAGAAGAATTATACATTTGTATATCGCATCATCAAACTATTTCATTTAATTGACATTTGTTGGATATACATTGCCCAACATTGTTCCTTACATAGAATTCTGGTGTTCTCCTGTCCTATTTCCTAATGTTTGTAGCTGTTGCTCACCTACAGGAAATTCCTGAAAACCCATTGTATAGAATATTATCTTTCACAGATGGTTGCTACTTGAGACTGTGAGCCAAAGTTTAAAGGTAAGAGCTCACCGTTCTGAGTACTTTCTTCCCAACTACCAGCATAATGTGAAGGAAAAAAATACTGGATTCATTAACATAGCTTCATCTATAATATGAGGATTTTAGGACCATATTGGTTTTGTGTGTGTGTGCTTTGGGGAGGGCAATTGGGGTTAAGTGATTTGCCCAAGGTCTCATGGCTAGGTTTGTGTGTGTGTGTGTGTGTGTGTGTGTGTGTGTGTGTGTTAAGTGTCTGAGGCTGGATCCAAACCCAGGTCCTCCTGACTCCAAGGCTGGTGCTCTATTCACTGAGCCACCTAGCTGCCCGGACCATATGGTTTTAAAGGTCACTTTTGGGTCCAAATTCTATAATAAAAATTTGTGAGGTAGACAGTGTACATCAGAGGTGCCAAACTCAAATAGAAAAAGTGGCCACTAATCCATAGATAAGGGTCCCTGTGGGCTGCATTTTTAATGTGATATTTAAATTTTGATATTTATACTTTGTTGTATTTTTATTTATTTTGCTAAACATTTTCCAATGACATTTTAATCTGGTTCAGGCCTCACTTGGGAATGTAGTCCATGTGTTTGATGTTTCTGGTATGCATAGAACTATACCCATTAGATAGATGTGGTAACTGAGGTTTAAGAAGGTTAAGTGCCTTCGCTCACAAAATTATTCAGTGTTAGTGACTTAAACACAGGTCTTTGGATTCTAGGTTTAGTGTGCTTTATACAATACAACATGAAAATGCCACTCCTTGACTTCTTAACATTCAGTACCAAGGAGAATTCCTTACAGAGTCAGTCTTGTCCTCCCCCCTTCCAAAAAAAAAACCTATTTAGCTTATTGGAGGTAGGGGGGAATTAATGGGAGGAGCTCCCTACTAATTCTTCCTCTTTTTATTATTTTCCCAGCACTTGGGAAGAGTAGATTGGGTTGAGGCAGGGAAGATTTGGGTGTGTTGCTGAAAATTAGAGGATTTTAGATCTAGAACTGGAAGAGATCTCAGGAACCATCCAGTCCAAACTTCTCATTTTATAGATGAGGAAACTGTGGTCCAGAAAAGTTAAGCCATTTTCGTGAAGTCACACAGGCAAGTGAGTGTCTGGGTTGGGATTGGTTTGGGACCAAAATTGTCCAACTCCAAATCCAGTGTTCACACTGCCTTTCATTCTATGGTAGAAAGTTAACAGCAACTGTCTGAATGTCAGGAAGACTGGATTCTATCCCAGCTCTGCCACTAACAAGGTCCTCTCTGGTCTCCAGCTTCCTCATCGATGAAATGTGGCTAGAGGATAGTTCCCTTCCTGAACTGAAATCCTGACATTGTATTTGACAAGTATAAATATTTAAGTTTTGGGGATAATAATTCATTATTTGGTAAAAATTGTTGGGAAAACTGGAAAGCAGTCTGACAGACCAATATCTTACATCATTTACCAAGAAATTCAATGCTTTATAAAATTCATGAAAGAAAAAGTCAGATTGTGCAATAGATAGCCAAGGAGGTGATGAAGGTGAAGGGGAAATGAAAAAAGCAGGTCCCCCCAGTCAGGAAAGCTTACTTAGGTTTTGGATTTGTTTTTCATTTATTATGTTTATTGAGTCTTATAGAGAGGGCCTTTCTTGTCAATGGAGAAATTTGCCATATTGATCTGTTTATTTTCTTCTTTTAAAAAAAAAATTTGCTCTTTGGTGTGTAGGGCTAAAAACAGCATGAGATAATGAAAAGTTCAGTGACTTTACATGCTGGATCACACATGTTTATATAGAGAATTTTATTCACTTTGTTTTTATTTGCTCTGTTTGGGAGGAGGACTAGAAGAAACAAATTATAAATGCTCATAAAATATGCATACACATTTTCTTTCTAAAATGAAGGCATTGGATAAGATGCCTTTTGAAATGCCTCCCAGCTCTAGAATCTGGTCTACCTCCTAAGGCAGCCCATTCCAGGTTCTGTTAGCTAGTAGGTGTCTGGGTCTGGATTTGAACTTGGGTCTTTTTGACTCCAGTTCCAGCACTCTGTCTGTGGTACTCTTTAGCTGCAGTTCCATGTTTAATTCTCCTTTGTATTCTCCTATATATGAGGTATCCCAAAAGTTTTAGTTCAGAGTTCAGTTTTAGCCCTTAATAGTATATGGGAATGTCCATTTTATTTTTTATTTATTAAGAAAAAACTAAGTGGCACAGGGGACTTGAAAGTGATAGATACAGAAGCAAGAAGATGAGTTCAAATCCAGCCTCACATACCTAACTAGCTTAAATCTGCAGTCAGATGTTTTAACACCTTATAAAAATGACATCATCATCATCCTCATCATCATCATAATGTAGTAGTAGCAGCAGCAGCAAGAAGTAGCAGTAACAGCCATAGCAGCAGCAGCAGTAGCTGCAGAAGCAGTAACACTAACAGTAGCAGCCGTAGCAGAAGTAACAGTAACAGCAGTAGCAGCAGTAACACTAACAGCAGCAGTAGCAGAAGTAACAGTAACAATAGCAGTAACAGTAACAAGTGGAGGGTGAATAATCACTTTTATGGTATGTTGTTACAGTACTCCTGAACAAGTCCAGGTTAGATTAGATAATTCCTGAGGTTATTTCTAACTAAAATTCTATGACTTTGACAGGGATAATAGCAAACGACAGCATGGCAAGACTTTAAAAAAAAAAAGTTTTCAAAATGCCTGTGGCAAGAGTTTCTAAGACTTTGATATTGCCAGGAAAGGAATAGAACAGTGAATTTGTCCCAGCCCTCCTCACGAGCCTTTGTCTTCTCCCCTCACATAGAGCAGCTAAAGAAAGTTGAAGGTACAATGAGCTCGAAGACCAATGAGAACCAAACCTGTACCATCACAATGATCTGTAAGGTGCAGAACAGCAGTTATGGAGACAATGTGACTTACAGTTGGACACCCCTAAGGGAAAGAATTGTTTCGTCTGATGCCGGGTCTGTCCTCAGTGTATCTTTGAGACCTGGGGGCAATAAGGTGAACTACACCTGTACAGCCAGGAATCCTGTCAGCAACAGCTCTTACTCCTTCCCAGCTTGGCAACTCTGTCCAGGTAATTCTCTCTGTCTCCTTGTTCTACTGTGGTCTCCCCCCTACCCTTCCCTACTTCCAACCATCTTTGCTTCCTTAGATGTTCAAATAGACTAGGACAGTGGGGCTGACAGCTATTTAGGAGTCCACTGAGCAGCAAGGGGTGGGAGAGAGGAAGAGGAATGAATATTATAGGAAAGGTGGTATTTATAGTAGAGAGAATCCTGGACCAGAAGCTAGAAGACTTGGGTTCATTTTCTGACACTTCTACCACTTGGATGATCTTGATTAAGTCAGTTCATTCTGGGTCTATTTTCTCATATGTAAACTGAGACACTTGGACTAAATCAGGATTCTTAACCATCTTTCTGCATCATAGACCCCTTTGGTGAAGCCTATAGAACTGCTTCTCGGAATGTTTTTTTAAATGTGTAGAGCAAAATACAGATGGTAAAAATACACAAAATAATAAGATACAGACAGAAAAATAATTATATTGAAAGTTCACTGGTATGGAACACTCTCCTTACTGGTGGAGTTGAGGACCCTTCCTATATGAGGGTGATTCAGAATTGGCGAGAAGAGCTCCAGTCTTTTGGAGTCTCCTTCAAGTTCCCTTTGAGGACTCATCAAGTGGGATTTTTTTCCCCAGTGAGTCAGCTTCAGTTTGGAGAGAAAAGACGGAAGAAGCCGACCCCAATTCAAGTCACTGAACTGGGAAGACATGAGAGGAGCAGGTAGTCTCTATCATGTCCTATTTCTAGCTTGCTATTTAGAGACTTCAGAGAGTTTTCCCCTGGATGAGATGGAGGGTATTCTTGGTTGAACTGAATTACCTCATTCCCAATGGGAGAGATCCTTCATTATGTTTTCTCTGGTATATATATCCTCCTATGTTTACCTTCTCTGATGTCTGTTTTGCTATAATTTGGATAAAGGGGTTTCTTTGCTTAGATATAGAGCTTAGGATCCCCCTTCCCATCAAAATGGCAAAATAATCAAAAGTTAGATGGAACCAAATCATATCTCCTACACATTGTTTAGGGAAGCAGATGGATATATTTCTAGTTTGGTACTTCCTCTCTCTGCAGAGAGCAGAGTGGTAGCCTCCAGTCAGAAAATCCAGTTTTCCCCCCTTGCAGTAATGAAAGTACTTTACCCTCAGAAAATTATGGGGGTAGAGAAGAAGGTAGAGATATCTATTCTGCCTCCTTTTGAGTCATACAGGGCCAACCTTCCTTGCCATATGGGAGCTTATTTATAAATGTGAGGTCTACTGAATTCTTTACAAATATTATCAAAATATTTTAAAGCAAGTTCATGGATCCTAGATCAAGAACCCTTCGACTAGACAACTGCCAAGGCACAATTCATCTCATGAGAGCAGGACCTATAGCAGGAGCTGTGGGGATGAGAAGGATAGATTACAAATTGAAGAGGAAAGAAAATTCTGTGGATATTGTCAGAAAGAGGTCCTAATAGAGCCCTACCCTAAAAAAAAACCTTGAGTTTGGCAGAGGGGGCCAGAGCCCAGGAAACAGAATATTCTGACTGTGATCAGTCTTGAGCAACCCCAAAGCCACGTATTTCACTTTCTTTTTCAAGAGTCTAAGAAAAACAGAAAGGCCTGGTTGGCACTGCTTGGGCTTCTTGGACTGGCAGTCCCCTGTTGGTATGTTTGGAAAAAGAAGAGACATGGTAGGTGTAAAGGCGAATAAAACGTATATTTCTTCCTTTGCCATCCTTTGCCTATTTTTCTTGGAATATCTTTACCTCTATGAAGTAATTTAAGACTTCAGAATTATTCCCCCCTCCAACATTCTTTAGTTTCTCCTTGTCCTGAGACTGGGGAGGGGGGTTAGAAAAGGGATAAGGAAAGAGTTGCAACTATCTGTGCTTTCCTCAGGACAGTGTCAGATTCTGATCTATCCCTCCCCCTTCTGTATTGTTATCACTATTCTGTTCTGGGGAAACCAGGTCTTCTACTTCTTTCTGGGTCCTATATCCCTTCCTATGTCCCTATCTCCTTTTTATAATCCCTCGCTTGTCTACTTCACTTTTAGAAAAAATCTGGAGTGAAGAGGAAACTCTCTCTTCATAATTCTTTTGGTTAAATATCAACTTTATTTTTCCAGGTCACTACTTAAATTGCTGCTCTACCCAAACCCAGGGCCAGACTCCTGAGGAGTTACTAGGTAATGACACCAATTGGAAGGGCAGTGTGCTTGCTACACCAGGGAGAGGTTTGCAGAAGGTAGGAGAGGAGGAACAAGCATTTGTTAACACCTACTATGTATTAGGCACAAATAATATCTCATTTAATCCTCACAGCAACCCTAGAGGTAGGTGCTATTATTTATCATCCCCATTTTACAGATTAGGAAACTAAGACAAGCAGAGGTTAAGTAACTTGCCTAGGCTCACAAAGGTAGCAAATGTCTGAGTCTATATTTGAACTCAGATCTTCCTGCATCCACATTCAGGCTCCATCCACTGTACCATCTAGATGCCATGGGGGATGAACCTTCTGGGGAAAGGTTATTTGGGATATTAGGGCTATGATATGGCTGGACATCATAAGATGTGAATGGTGACATGGGAAAGAATTGTGACTTGAGCATATCTGTTTCCTAAAGTGTCTGCAATGCTCCCTCACAGGACTACCTACTGGCCCCTCACAATTTCCTTTATTGGAAAACTCAAAAAATATTCACCAATTTTTATTATGTGCAATTTACTGTACTAAGTGTTAGGGATTTAAAAACAGAAGCCAAACAGTTTCTTACCTCAAGACATTTATATTCCATTGGGGAGCTATAACATGTACCAATTGCATATGACTGTAGATGGCTTTTTCATATGACTATAGATAGCTTTAATTTTTTCATCTGAAAACTGCCTGTTCATATCTTTTGATCATTTATCACTGGGGAATGATTTGTATTCTTATAAATTTGACTTAATTCTCTACATATTTTAGAAATGAGGTCTTTATCAGAGACACTGGCTGTAAAAATTGTTTCCCAGCTTTCCACTTCCCTTCTACTCTTGGTTACATTGACTTTGTGCAAAAATCTTTTAATTTAATGCAATCTAAATTATCCATTTTGCATTTCATAATGTTCTCCAATCTCTTTTTTGGTCCTAAATTCTTCCTTCCACCATAGATCTGACAGGCAAACTATTCTTTGCTCTCCTAATTTGCTTATGGTATCACCCTTTATGTCTAAATCATGTGTTCATTTCAATCTTATCTTGGTATAGGGTGTGAAATATTGGCCTATACTTAGCTTCTGCCATACCATTTTCCAGTTTTCCCAGCAGTTTTTTTGTGTGTAAAATAGTGAGTTTCAGATGGAATTTATCCTTCTATCTCTTGCTGCTGATGGATCCCAATTTAATAATGTTTTTAATATAATAGTAAAATAATTTCTCTCAGTAATCTGATATAAGGCAAGGCAGAATCATAAATCTAGAAATGGAAGAGACCCATGAAGTGTTCTAATTGAACTCCCCTCACTTTATTTTTACATTTTTATTGATATGCTTTGTTTTTACATTACAAACATTTACAATTTGCTCCCACTTCCTAAAAGTTCTCTTGCAACAAAGTAAAACAGTTAAGTAAAACTAATAATACAGTGATCTCATTTGAAAATGCATGCAACATTTCACATATTGTAGCACCCTGCCCCAATACTTCTCTATTTACAAAAAAAATTAATAACAGCAATCTATTTTCTCTCCTTCATGTCCCCTCACCCCATTGTAAAAGAAAAAGAAAAGAATAACAAATGCCTTATAACAAATACACAGTCAAGTGATTTGCCTGTTGTCTCACACTGCCACTCATAAGAACCTGGGAACCCTGACTTCAATTAGTTCTTTCTATTATAAACACTGTCTCCTAGTTTTGAGTCACCTTGTGGAGAGTCACTGAATACCAGATGGAGGAATTTGATTTGTGGGTTTTTTAATCTCTAGAGGAACAGGAATTCTCTGAAGTGTTTTGAAGTGACATAATCCAATCCCATGCCTTAAAATTATTCTAGTTGTCAGAGGATGAATTGGAAAGAGCAAAGTCTAGAGGCAAGAAGACTAGAGGATATTATCATGGTCTAAGCAAGAGGTAAAAATAAATAAATAAATAAACAAATGAATGAATGAATGAATGAATAAATAAATAAGCCATGACAGTGAGAGAGAGATAAGGAGAGGGAATTGAGAGATATTTTGGCTAAAATATCAACAAGACTTGACAAGTGACTGGATATGGAGGGAGGGGTGAGCAAGTGGGAAGAGCCAAGGTTGGCTACAAGATTAATAATCTGGGTAACTGAGAAGATAATGGTATTCAAGAGAAACAGAAAAATTTGGAGTGGTGATAGGTTTAGGGTGGGGGAAAATAATGAATTCTGTTTTAGACATGTTGAATTTGAATGCTAATGCATCATTCAGTACTGGACATCATGTCCAGTAGTCATTTGGCAGCCTGAAGTTTAGGAAAGAGGTTAGGACTGGATTTATAAATTTGGGGGTCATGTGCACAGAGATGATCATTGAACTGGTATAAACAGATAAGATCACTTAGAAAGAATAAAAAGAGAAGAGGACCCAGAACAAAACCATACGGTGATCCAACACTTAAGGAGTGGAGTAGAAAGTATACCAACAAAGTAGATTGAGAAAGGGTCCGACAGGTGGGAAAAGAATTAGGAAGGGCTGCATCAAAGAAGCCAGTGAAGGAGATAATCCAAAAGGAAGAATCCTGTGCTGGAGAGGCATGAAAGGAAGATGAGGACTGACAAAAAGTCACTAGATTTAGCAATTAGGAGATCATTGGAAATCTTAGAGAGCATAATTTCATTACAGTATTAGGATTAGAAGTCAAATTGAAAAGAAATAAAAAGTAAGTGGTTTATAAAGAAAAAGAGGCTGAAAGTGCAGGCAGTTCTTTCTGGGAGTTTAACAGAGAAAGGTAGGAAATTATAGAGCAATAATTAGAGGAAATATCAGGTTCAAATGAGGGTTTCTTGGTTGTTGTTATTTTTTAAGGAAAGGGGAGGTGTTACATTTTTGTTGTTTTCTGTATATCAAGAGGAAACTATCAATAGATAAGAATCAACTGCAGATAGGAGAGTGGATTGATTGGGCAAATTCCTGGAGAGGATGGGAGGGCATCAACTAAGAGACATAAGTTCTTTCTCATCTAACTCAAGATTCCACTATATGTAGTATCACTGGGCAAACTGGTATCCCAGGAATCTTCAAGTTTTTCCAACTCAGGGAAAATTTTGTCCCCAAATGATCACCTCTTCAAGAAGGAAACCAACAGGTAGAGAGATGAAGAATGGGGTGGGGTACTATTTACTTGACCCTATAAAGTAGGGGTTCTTAACCTAAAGTCCATGGACTCTCAAGAGATTGATGGATAGGTTTTGGTGGGTCCATGACCTAGGAATGTTACATTTTTATTTCAATGTAGTTGGTTTCCTTTTTTTAACCATATGTGTTTTTTATACATTTAAAAACATCCAATTGAGGATCAATAAGTTTCACCACACTTCAAAGGAAGTCTATGACACATACCAAGAAGTAAAGAACTCCCAGAATAAAAGCAAGCTCCTCTGGTGCAAGACTCAGAAATTGTTGGGCAGCTTCAGAGCAACAGGGATCAATGAGATCAGCCTATGACATGGATTCCTATATCCTGGTGTCAGGGAGAGCAGGAACACAGTGGATAGAACAAAGTTGTCCCCACTTGCCTCACAGCACTCTGGTTTAGAATGAGATCCTCATCAAAAGCCCTTAAGCTTAACAGGATGTCACTGGTCCCCACAATACTCTAAATAGAAGAGAGATAGTCCCAGGAGGAGATGGTACTCTAGAAGTCTGAATACCCAAATCAAGGGCAGGGGTAGGAGGGAGAAGGATATCCTCCAAAACCAAAATCATTTTCTTTTCCCCCAAATCAGCTGTTCCTTCTCACTTCCCTGATTGTGCTAACAGCACCATCATCCCCCCAGGCTTAAAACCTAAGGGTCATCTTTGCCACTCCCTCTCCTTTGTACACCACATCCAATAAGTTATAAGTCCTGTTGATTCTACTTTCTCCATATTTCTTTTATTCATTGTTTCCCATAAGTTCTTACAGATATTTCACTACCTCCTTTGAACTATTGCAATACTGTCCTCATCAGCTTCCCCACTTCTAGTCTTGCTCTGCTCAGAGTAATCTTCCTAAAGCAAAAATCAACTCAATTTAGTCCTCTATTTAAACACCTTCCATGAACCTTTCTAAGTCAGAAAGATTATGAATGAATTTTTATTGTTGTTTCTGTTAAGAGACAGCTTATTAAGATAGAGAGCTGGCCTCAAAGCCAAGAAGATTTGGATTCAAGTCTCATTTCTGATATGTAATTGACTATATGACTGCTCAATACTCTAGTTAACTCTCTAGGGTTTTTATATGTTGCAGAAAAGGTGCCCATCTGCATTGGTAGAGAGTGTTTTCTCACCTGAGAATTCCCCATACAAATGCAATTACAAGTCCAGTTCCTATCCTTATTATTATTATTAATTATGAGCCTTCTGACTACCAAATAAAGTCCAAATTCCTTAGTTTGTCATTCATGGCCCTCTTCCATCTACCTCCTACTTACCTGTCTAGTCTAATCAATAGATCTCTTATCCCTACCTTTTCTCTAAACAAAACAACTGCCTCATGGTTTCTTAAACATATCCAATACATTTCAGCTTATACTTGTCTACTTAACAATACCCAAAATGTTCTTCCCGCCTTTTTCTATCTTTGGAATCCTCTTTATCCTGTAGCTAACATCCTGAAAATTACTTCCTCTATGAAAACTTCCCCAAACCCCTATACTACCCCCCAAACTCCAGTCACAAGCAACCACTTTTCTGTGGAACTTTCTTAAAAACAAACAAACAAAAAACATTATTTGTTTTTAACATTTTTTTTATTTTGAGTTCCAAATTCTCTCCTTCCCTCCAACACCTCTTCCACCCATTGAGAAAGCAAACAATATGATATCAATTTACAAATGAAGTCATGTAAGACATATTTCCGTATTAGCTATGTGGCAAAAAAAAAAAAAAAGAAACAGAAAGCAAGTGAAACAAATATGCTTCAACATACACTTAGAGTTCATCGATTCTCTCTCTTTGGAGGTGAATGGAATTTATCATTTTCCTTTTCTATCATGTTAGCCAATCTGATAGGTATAAGGTGGTGCTGGGCCATCTCCTATCATCTTGATTTATATCTTGCCACTGGACTGAGATCACTCAGGAGAAGAGAGTGAGGCTGATTACTTTGTACAACCTGCCTCACTTAAATCCAATTCACTTGCAAATCAAGACATCATCTTCCTGATGCCATGGTCCTCTTCAAGAGCAAAGGACAAACAAAGATCTGTGAGTAATAGTAATAGCTGTTCCACTGGGGACCAAACTGGTCAATTCCATTTGGGTAGTACAGCTCTTTCTTTCCTTCTTTTCTTCCTTTCCTTCCTCCTCTCCCTTTTTCCACATAGAGGATCATACTCTTACTTGCAAGTGCTCTGCCCAAAGGAATATAAATTTTGATAGCTAAAACCTTGTGAGATATCTTGGGGTTTGTGGTTAGATTTCATTTTTAAGGATCATGCCTTAAACCCAAATCACTCTGACTCTCATTGATTGGTCAACGGTAGGTCCTAGTCCAAGCCTCACTTGGTCATTACTTGGGCTGTGATGGCTCAGAATGAGTATAAATAGTAATTGCTTCTGTTTTGGCCAGAAACCCTAAGGATCTTCCCCTCCCAGATTGATTTTGTTTTTTTGACTAAGTAAAAGAGGCCATTCTTTGCCTCATTTCTTATCTAGCCTTAATCACTGAATGGGCATTGCCTCAGTCAGACTGAGATCTGGGGAAGACCTCAGTTTAAAAAGGCCAAGTCTCCCACTGAATGGGACCATCTCCAGTTATCTTGATCTATATGTTGCCCCTGGACCCAGATCACTCAGGAGGAGAGAGTGAGGCTGGTGACTTCTCACAGTCCTTCCTCACTTAAATCCAATTCACTTGTAAGCCATGACATCATGTTCCTGATGTCATGGTCCTCTTCAAGAACTAAGGACAAACAATGAATGAAGGTGGTACTTCAGAGTTGTTTTAATTTGCATTTCTCTAATCATTACTGATTTAGAGCACTTTTTCATGTGACTATTGATAGCTCTTTCTTCTAAAAACTGGGAAATATCCTTTGACCATTTATCAATTGAAGAATGGCTCTTATTTTTATAAATTTGACTCAGATCCCTATATATTTGAGAAATGAGGCCTTTATCAAAATAATTTAATGTAAATTTTCCCCAAATTTTCTGCTTTTGTTCTAGTTTTTGATGCATTTGGTTTTGTTTTTGCAACATCTTTTTAATTTCACGTAATCAAAATTATCCATTTTATTTCTCATGATCTTCTCTATCTCTTGTATGGACAGAAACTCTTTCATTGTCCAAAATTCTGACAGATACATATTTTCCTGGGTCCCCTAATTTACCTATGATATCACCCTTTATGTCTAAATCATTTGGCCATCTTATTTTGGTACATGATTTGAAATATTGGTCTATGTCTAGTTTCTGCCAATCCGCTTTCAAGTTTTCCCAGAAATTCTTGTCATGTAGTGTTCTTGCCCCCAAAGTTTGGATATTGGGGTTTATCAAACACTAGAATACCATGGTCATTTACTATGTGGATTGTGTACCTAATCTATTTCACTGGTCCACCACTCTATTTCTTAGCCAGTACAAGATAGTTTTGATGATTACCACTTGGTAATATAGTTTGACATCTGATACTGCTAAGTTACCTTCTTTCACATTTCTTTTTCATTAATTCTCTTGATGTTCTTGACCTTTTGTTCTTCTAGATGACTTTGGAACTTTTAAATCACCTTATACTTCTGGTAGGGCATTTCTTACATCCCGCTTTGTATTATAGTTTGCTGCATAGCTATGTATGATGAAATTGTAGATTCCTGACCATATAAATATGTGCATGTCTTAACTTCTGCTACACTTTAAATTCCTGGAGAAGCCAAATTTTATTGATCTTTGTATTTCCTTCATCAGTTCAACACAGTGCCTTTAACATTATATGTGCTCTATCAATGTTTTCTAAATGAAAAAAAGCATGTATTCCTGCCCAAATGAAGCACCTAAAAGGAAAGAGGCTGGTCCCAGTCTGACCAAGGCCAAACCTTTCCTCCAGCTCTCCAGGCTTCAGCTAAGGAAAGAGCTAGCCTGTACATTTATATCAGAGAGGGAAATAAGAAATAAAATAAATGCTTTTCTGAGCCCAGGCAGTTTGTCACAGAAGCTGCTAAAGGACAGAAGGTGTTCACAATGGGAATGCCAGGCAGTATAATAGACAGAGCAGTAGGCCTGGAGTCAGGAAGATTCGAGTTCAAATCTGACCTCAGGCACTTATTAGATATGTGATTATGGCAAAGTCACAACCTGTTTCCTCAAGTGTAAAATTGAGATCACCTACCTTCCACAGTTGTGGACCAACTGAGATAATATTTGTAAAATGCTTAGCATAGTGCCTGGCATATGGTTGTTGTTGTTCAATCACTTTAGTCATGTCTGACTCTTTGTAACACCATTTGGGATTTTCTTGCCAAAAATGCTGGAGCAGTTTCCTATTTCCGTCTCCAGCTTATTTTATGGGAGAGGATCTAAGGTTAACAAGGTTAAATGACTTGCCCAGGGTCACATGGCTAGCAAGTGTCTGATGTCAGATTTGAATTCAGGAAGATGTCTTCCTGACTTCAAGTTGAACACTCTATCCACTGGGCCACCTAGCTGCCTGACCTGGGATGTAGTAGGTAGGCACTGAGTAAATGCTTGTTTCCTTCCTTACTTCCATGGTCACTAAAGAGTACAAGAAGTTGGAACTTGTCCTTGAAAGGAGACAAAGGAGAGAAGGCAGCCTGGACAGTAATACAATCTCAGAAGACAGCATGATGCAGGGGCCTATTTGTGAAAGTATTGTGAAATGTGACCTTACCAGAGATGAAGGTGATGTGCATGACTCTGTCTGTGGTGAAGAAGAAATATATGACGCTGTCACCCCAGAGGAAATATCGTATGCACAAGTTGTCCCGGTGAGTCATTATCACCTTTCTCCTGCTCCCAGGATGTGTCTCTTATCTTACGTCAGTATTCATACTGTCCCACAACAGGGTGGAATGGGCAAAGATCAGAGAGATTTGGGCATCCTTTTGGGGTCAATAAATTATTCACTCAATAATCTTTTAATTTAATTTAATTTAATCTATCTGCTAAGCATTGTCTAGGTGCTGAGGATACAAAGATAAAAACAAAATGATCTTTGACCTGAAGGAGCTTACATTTTTTAGGGGAAATATTATGTAAACATTTAAATAAATACAAGCTATCAAAGCGAATACAAGGTAGTTTCATGGTAGGTGGAGCTGACATTGGCAGTTGGGGATATTGGGACAGAAGCAGTGATTCATGAGCTGAACTTAGAAAGGGACTAACTAGTGATTTTCTTAGGAGAGAGTACATAACAGTCATGGGGGACAGCCTGTACAAATGTTTAGAGATGAGATTGGGCATCAGCCCTTCTCCAAAAAGTCAGAAGTTCATTCAGAAACCTGCAGACAACCATACCTCTGTGGGCGTTTATTCACAGTTCTAGTGAAAACAATGAAGAATCTCCCAGGAGCTATCTACAAACCTGTAGAGATTGATCTTTGAGAAAGAAATCTAGCCAAGTCAACTGCAAGTCATGTCATCTTTCACTGATGTCATGGTCCTCTTCCAGATGAAGGACAAACACACCACACAATCTACAAGCCTAGTGGGAAGATTCATACCTGGGGCATTGACATAAGGAGACAATGGGGGATCTCTGTTTTAATAGCTGCAACTGAGCTAGATGTTGGTATTTTATAGGGCGCGGCCCCAAATCCTCAGAAGTACCAGAGTTCAAATACAATTTACTGCATGGTGAAGAAACCCCAAATGGTGAGAAATTTTATATCTTCATTCTAACTGATGAATAATCAATTACTTTACAGGCATTACTAACTGGGTATTTCAGGCTCTTCATGGCTGCCCTACAGTGACCAATGTCCCCTAGTCCTGCTTTATATCTGGTATTGCTAAAGGCAGAAACTGACAGAACTGCTATTCTAAATTTAGAAAAAGAGGCCAAGGACCAGGTTGTACTGGTAAATGTTTAACAGCAGGGCAGAAAAACATAAATTTAATCCACATTATTAACACTTGCTTAAGTCTAGACAATCAACAAAACAATAAATCAAGCCCTTATTTGTACTGATTAATGATTTCTGAGATCTAAGTGCTCATAATGAAAGTAGAACAACTGGGCTCTCACAAACTCATTAGCACATCCCTGCTAAGGCCTAAACCTCTGTGTGTAAAAGATCTGTGCCTAAATCTAATTCTAATGCTAACCCACTGGGATGCTGATTTATCAGATACAGCACATTAGCCAATAAACACTGCAGATATCCAAATTAATTAGCTGACTAATTTGAATGTTGACAAATCTTAGCTCTAGTATAATGACTATAATATAGGTTTAAGAGAGACTGCAGTCAAGTATTACATATAGAAGGGGTTTCATCTTCTATCAAATTTCAATGTCCAACACTTTTTATAGCAGCTTCCCTCCAAAAAAAATGCTCCAAGTAAATAATCCTAAATAGAGGCATGGGGAACAGCCCTTTATTTCACCAGCTTCCCCTGCCCCATTAAAATCTAAGTTCTTAAGTCACTTATGCCAAGAGAACAAACAGCCCAGCACAAAATCTGTTTGCAGTGGGCAATAATCAAGCATCACTAAATATCAAAGTTATAAAACTAGAAAAGAAGCAATTTCTTCATGGCAGATGATAATCTCCATACCAGCTCTTATAGAAAAAAAAACTAGCTGTGTGACCTTGGGCAAGTCACTCAACCCCAATTGCCATCCTAAAAGCAAAAATAAATAAATAAATAAATAAGAAATAGTGTACCTGACCAGTCAATTAACAAAACTTGGAATCTGATGATCAGAAGAAGTGATCTTCCTAGTGCCTTTAAAAATCAACCCAGGTTCTACCTCATCTCTTTAATATACAGGTCAAAAATTGAAGATTATCATAACCTACTTGATTTATGCTCCCATTCCCAGATTTTCATCTCTTTATTATAATTATAATATCTTTATTAGAATTAAACTCACTTCTCAGGACTTAATAAGATTCATCCATTTATATTATAGATTAGAGCACTTTTATTGAATGGAATTAAAAATAAATGATGTAATATTAAAATTCCCAAGTGACTGAGCCCAGTCACCCCAGGGAAATTCTGAAATCTCTACCCACAATCAACTGCACCCACTCTTATTAAATCTAAGTACTTAATTCACTTATGGCAATAGAATAGCCCAACCCAAAGGCCATTTGCAGTAAGGAGGTATCAAATATCCCCTCAATATCAGAGCTATAAGACTAGAAAAAAGAATGATTTCTTCATTGATGATCCCCACATCAACACTTACAGAAATAAAATTTACTTCCTGGTCAGTAACCAAGCAAAACCTGGAACCCAATGGTCATGAGAGGTTCTCTCAGATCTCTGTGACTTCACCCTGTGCTGCCCCTAGGGAAACCATAAACTCATACTGCTCATTTTATATGCCATTTCTCTTGTGTAGTCTTGCATGCCTTTGTGTGTCCACTTCTGGGCTTCCCTCTTCTTGTGTGTTTCCCATAAATCAGGTGACTGTCTATTTTTTTTCACGTCCCACTATAGCAAGGTGTATTATTTTTTGCAATCCCTTTGAGGTTAAAAGTCTTTATTGCTTTTATTTTATTATTTTATTATTACTTTATTGCTAAGATTGCTTGTAATCTTCGAGAAAGGTGACTTCAGGAGGGAGAAAAGGAGGGAAAAAAAACTTGGAACTCAAAATCTTGTAAAAAATGAATGTTAAAAACTATCTTTACATGTAATTGGAAAAAAATAAAATAAAGCCTTTTTGTATACCCTTCCCAATAGGTGGGATTACTGAAAAGTGACACTGAGGCTCCAGAGGCCTCCCTCTATGAAAATTTCTCCTGAACAGTGGAGTCACTGCCTACATCTGTCTTCTGACTGTGGATAACAAAGAGAAAGCAGTACCTTATTAGCACATGGATGATCTGAGAATGAATATCCCTACATATGGGAAGATCTTGGGATTTCCTTGTATTACTCGACACATATTCTGAGGTCCTTCAGTTTGGTTCCCAGAGCAGACTAGGTTTGGGCTAAGATATGGGTCTTAAGGGTAAACAAAAACACTCAGGTTCTTTTTAATTGAGCCCTTGGAATTTTCTCTAATGACAGTCTGGGTTGGGGAATTTTATTTCCACAGTAAGAAGCTACCCATGCCTGGAATCGTACCTCTACCTTCTAGTTTTCTGTCTTCCTTAAGACAACTTTAATTCTACTTTCTGGAGGAGGCCTTCCCCAGCATTCCATACCCCTTTCCTCTGAAATTAATTATAAATATCTCTCTCTCTCTCTCTCTCTCTCTCTCTCTCTCT
>NW_027187267.1:4690687-4769659 GCF_028583685.1 Petaurus breviceps papuanus
ATATATATATATAGAGAGAGAGAGATGTATGTATGTACAGATTACACACAGATTTATGTGCATATAGAGAGAAATATCTTATTTGCATACAGTTATTTTCATGTCGTCTCCCCCATTAGAATGTGAGGCCCTGTTTTGTGTTTCTTTGTATCTCTAAACTAGCACAATGCTTGGCACACAGTAAGCCCTTAACAAAGTTTTTCTTGTTGACTGACTGACTGATATCTATCTTTTCCTATGGCCTAGTCAGAGCTGTCCATTGCGCACTCATGCCATGAACCATTGGGCGCCAGTAAGTACACATTTAGGTCAATCACAGATGTTTGTGAGAAGTAAAACTAGAATAGCAAAATAAAGCGATGTTCCATTCCTTTTAGTTGTAGAGGAATAAGAATAATTCAATTTTGATCTGCCACCATCAATCAGAGCAGTCTGTTTATCTATGACTGTCCTTTCCCCTAGCCTTCCTTTTCCCATGGCCCGGGAAGAGAAACTGCATCTTAGAAACTGCTGATGCTAATTGCTATTAATTTTCCATTCTATGGTCCCCCAGGTCTACTCTGCACAACCACCTCAGTCCCAGACCAGAATCTCTCTCCCTATTTGCTTCTTGGCTAGCAAGATGAAGCAAAACTGTAAAACCCAGTCTGCTTAAAGAGGTACTCAGCACAGACCATTTTCTTGCAGAGATTCCTTAAACAGTTGTTACATTTAACTTTCTTGGGCCTTGGTTTGCTTATCTGTAAAATGGGGAGTTTGAACTAAGTAATCTCTAAAGCTTCATTTGATCTCTAAATGCCATTAACCTATCATGAAAAGTCTAAGTAAGATGAAACCCAAGAAAATTGAAAATAGATTCTAGGTTGATGTGTTAACAAAAAAAGATACTATTGACCCAAAATCACTATGCTATATGTTTTTATTCATTTTCTCAGAAGTATTGATGGCTTTGCATTGAACCATCTAAACTCCCTCTTGCCTGGTTCCCCTAGTGATTGGGTGGCATAGTTTGAAAGTAGTATAGTTTTTCATCTATGTATGAAAAAATGCAAGACCTTGACTGCATTAGAAAACTGCTTCAGCAAGCCTGGAAAGACTCACATCTGAACTGACACAAAGTAAAGGGAGCAGAACCAGGAGAACACCATATACAGTAATAGCAATATTGTATGATGATTAACTGTGGATGACTTAGATATTCTCAGCTACAATGATCTAAGACAATTTCAAAGGACTCATGATGAAAATGCTATCCATCTGGGGTGGGGGGCGGGGGGAGGGGACTGGAGTCTGAATATAAATCAAAACATACTTTTTCATAACTTTATTTTTTATTTTTTGTTTGCTTTATCTGCATTTCCATTCACAGCAGTACTAAATGGAAATGTTTTGCCTGATTGCATATGTATAACCTATGCCAAATTACTTATCTTCTCAGTGAGAGGGGAAAAGAGGAATGAAGAGAATTTGGAACTGAAAATTTTTAAACAATTGCTAAAAAAAATTAAATGTAATTAAGAAAAATAAATTTTTTAAAAAGAAAAATGCTTCAGCAAGGAACTGGCCTGTCAATCTTATTCATTGCTTCGAAATATATACTACACACAGGTTATTTCCTCAATTTTAAAAACACTTTTGAAAATAGAGAAAAGGACTTGAATTGAATACATTTCCCCCTTTCTATTGCATATTATAGATTTGTAGTCAAAGGAGAACTGGATTCAAATCCCAGTGGATTTGGGTATAAATGAATTTCAAATTCAGTAGCTGCTACTATCTACAACAACTTGGACAATTCTCTAATCTCATTGGACCTCATCTCATTTGCAAAACAAAGGAGGTTACACCAGATAAATTTTAAAATCCTTTCCCAATCTAAATTAGTGATTTTTGATCTATGAACTTGGCAGCTGTATGACATTACATAAGTAAATTAACCTCTCTGCATCCCAGTTTCGTCATATTTAAAATGGAAATAATAATACTTGTACATCTACCTTAGATGGTTATTGTAAGACTCCAATGAGATACTGTAAAATGTTTTATAAATTGAAAAAGGCTATCATTTTTGTAAGAAGAACCTATATAGGTGTAGTAGAGTTAATTATATTGGGAGCAGGGAAAATAGCAAATTAGTCTCTTCTCCAAACTCCAATCTCATATCTCCAACTGTCCATTGGATATTTCAAACTAGATATGTCATAGGTGTCACAAGCTTAACATATCCTAGAAAGAATATGTTATCTTTTCCTCAAACCATGCCCTCTTTCCAACTTCCCCATTACTATTTTTTTCATCCAATTGGGGTTAAGTGACTTGTCCAGGGTCACACAGCTAACAAGTGTCTGAGGATAGATTTTAATTTAGGTCCTCCTAACTCCAGGGTCAGTCTTCTATCCACTGTGCCACATAGCTTCCCCTTTCCTATACTGTTAAAGGCACCATCATTGTAAACTATAGATCTAACCATGCCACCTCCCTACCTAATCAGCTTCAGTGGCTTCCTATTACCTCCAGGATCAAATATAAAATCCTTTTTTGGGGAATTTTTAATGGACTTCACATGTTGGACCCTTCTTTCCTTCCTAGTCTTGTCATGCTATATACTCCCTTCCACGCATTCTATGGTCCAGCAGTACTGGCCTAGCTGCTCTTTCTAATATATTACACTTCATCTCCTGCCTCCATGTCCTTGCAGTGACAATCTTGCAGGCATAAAACATTCACCCTCCTCAAGCCTGCCTCTTGACATCCCAGCTTCTTTCAATGCTCAACTCAAATACTGCCACCCCAACCACTTCAGTGTTTCCCTATATTTTCCTTCTATTCCAGAGTTCTGAACCTGGGGTCTGCGAACTTGTTTGTTTGTTTTTTTTTAAACACGTTGCTAACTACATTTTGACACAATTTGACACATTTTGGCTTCCTTTATAAACTTTTATTTTAAGCATTTAAAAACATAAAAAGGGGTTCATAGGTTTCACCAGCCTGCCAAGAGGGGTCCATGACATAAAAAATGTTAAGAACTCTATTTTCTTATGTGTCTGTCTTGTCTAACTTTATAAAAGAATCTGAGTAAAAAATATCAAGGGGGAAATTTATGTCCCTATTTATTTGAATTTTTCATACATTAATATGTAAGCTCCTTGAGGGTAGAAACTGCTTTTATGTTTGTGCTCAGCATTTAGCAGTGTCTAGTATGCAGTAAATGCTTAATAAATGTTCATAGATTGATTAGAATCTCAGAAAATGAACATATTTATATTTAATGATTTGTCACATGACTTTCAGTAAAATTACCTCTCTATGCCTTGGTATTTCTACCTGTGAGGCAGAGAACAGTGCCTATCATCCCTTTCTCCCTTGATGGATGTTAGCAAGTTAACCCTCCAGAACAATCTAAAAGTCCATGTAACATAAGCCTTGAATAAACTCCAAATGGTCTCTCCAGAACTATGCACATTGGTGGGGGAATATCTCAAGGTCTTTGGTGAACTATCCAGCACAGCCAACTCTTTCAGCCCCCAAAGTAGACACAGGTACTTAAATCATATTTTTATTCCAGACATTCTTGATCATGAATAGGAAGAGATATAGAATCAGAAGATCTGACTCTGACAGTTCCTTCTATATGACCATGGGCAAGTAATTTAGCCCCTCTGAGGCTTGGTTTGCTCATCTGTAAATATTCACAGAAATAAAGTTCCATCTTTTTAAAAGAACACTCTTACCAACTTTGTTGTATGGCTCTAAGTCATAGAATGCTATAGCCTTTGAAGAATTAATAAATAACTATTGACCAGAGGGCAGTGGAGAAGTGCATGGTGTGTTTGACCAGGCTGCAACATAGAATAAGAAACTGTATAAAAGAATTAGATCAAAAGATGTCAACAAGGAAGTTTATGATTGAAAAGGAACATGGGTTAGACATATGACAAGAGTGAGGAGGTAATAGGACTATAACCTGAGTGCTCTATTTGTATTCTTATAATGTGAGAAGAAACCTAGGAAGTCTTCCAGCATGTGAGATGGACCCGCTGATGTTAACTGATGGACTGATGTGGAAAAGTGCCACACAAGATAGGCAGGCAAAAAGCAATAGTGATCTACATCATTGGAGAGAATGTCCTCATTGAAGAGATTTTAAACTGTTGGAATATTTGAACAATCCTTTGCATTCATTTCCTCACGTGGTTGTTGTGAAGAGAGAGCTTTGTAATCCTGCATGAACTATAAAAATCTGAGCTGCCCTTATTACTGAATCTCCTAGCTCTCAAAGGGCTTCAGTAGTATGTTCATTTTGAAAAGCAGCTCCCATTACTAGGAATAGATACGGAACATCTCCATCTCCTTATAAGACAGTCGGTTGGGTCTCTGGACCTGAGGAAGAAGCAGTGGCATTCATTCAGTTCCTACCATTGGACCTACATTCTAGCTATATCCAAGCTACCACACCCCTGCACTCCTGATTGGTGATACAGAACCTTCCATACAGGACCTGACCCCTGAACCTCCACACCAAGTCTTCCAGAATCCAGGCTCAAGTCCCTGGGAAAGTTAATCCATTTCTTTTAGGACCTCTCACTCTCCTGCTTCCCCACATACACTTTCCACCTCCCCAGAACACTCCTCCCTCCCATTCACCACTCCCTTTTATATGTTGCTTTCCCATGTTAGAATACAAGGTCCTGGGATGACTAGGTGGAACAGTGAATAGAGTACTGGCCCTGGAATCAGGACGACCTCAGTTCAAATCCAGCCTCAGACACTTAACACAAAAAACTAGCTGTGTGACCTTGGGCAAGTCACTTAACCCCAATTGCCCTATCTTCCCCCCTCCAAAGAAAAAGAATATAAGGTCTTTGAAGGAAGAACTGAAGCTCTCTCAGTGTCTCTCTGTCTCCATCTTTCTCTAAATATGTACATATATACACATATTTGTATATATACATCTATGTATCTACATGTCTATAAATATTGACAAATATATAGATAGAAATACAGATATCTAGAAGTATATGTGTATAGACAGATATGTAGATATGTAGACAAAAGCATATGCATACTTATATACATATATTTGCAAATCTTGTCTTGAACACAGTGCCTGGCATATAGTAACTGTTACATGCTGTTAGTGGTGGTGGTAGTATAGTGGAGGGAATGCTGGAACTGGAGTCAGGAGGACCTGAGTTCAAATCCTACTTCAGACACTTACTAGGTGGACAAGTCACTTAACCTTGTTGACCTCCATTTCCTCGTTTATAAAATAAGCTGGAGAAGGAAATGGCAAACACTCCAGTATCCCTGCCAAGAAAACCCCAAATGGGATAATCAAGAGTCAAAAGCTAATTTGAAGCTTTGGGTGCTTCATACCCAGGAAGCTGCTTTTGCTGATTCTATACTTTCAGTGGATAAGGGCTTCTTCATGGTCACCCTTTCTTAGGAACTAAGTCCTTGGCAGAATTTCCCAATTCAAACAACTAATGATCTGGGTCAGATTAGAGGTATAGCCCAGTACAGAATTCTGTTCTGCCTGAGGGAAGAGAAAGGAGAACCAGGACCCGAGATCTTGTTCACTAACCAGTGATACACAACATCTATGCATTCTCTCAAGCTGAAGTGTACCAGAGAGAAGAGGTTTGATGGATGTGAGGAGCCAGTATATTCTGAAGGCAATTTTGTAGCTTACCTCTTGGTAGATGGTAGCTGAGCAGGATGAGCTGGGGCTCATTTGCTTGGGAAAAGGTTGCTGAAAATCCAGAGGAAGAGAGGAGTCAGTCCAAAGTTGAGAGATGTAGTTGTCACTGCTACTGTAGGGTAGGACTAAGTTACAATGAACTTGGACCCACCCAAAGGGAACAAGTGTAACTTCAAGAAGCATCAAGGGTCCCATAGCCAACAGTCAACTCCCCCAGCATCTATTCCTCAGGGCATAAACAATATTGCTTTGCGATCTCCCAAGAGAGCAAGGAATACCAAAGAGCATCTTCTCTCTGGACAGAGATCTGACTCCAGACAATGGTGAGTGTATTCATGAGGAAGGAAGTGGGCATCCCTCTTTCATTCCCCTAACCCCAGACTTTGGGGCTCCCAGCCATGGCTGGCTGCAGTCTTGAGAACATAGCCTGACCCTACCTCCTATTCCTTATCTCCCTCTGATAGCAACACACACTTAGACTAGTCCTTTCAAATATATACAGGACAGTTGAACAACAGATGAGGAGAGAGGAGAGGACAACTGTCTGGAAGCAGACAATTAGCAGCACAGAGACTACCCAGCTTTGTCCAATATGAGGCAAATCTTACTGAGATTTCTCCTTCTGGACCAAACCTATCCAAGGTCTTTCTGCCTGATTCTCTGAGGATTTGAGTTTGGGTCATTTCTCCTGATCTCCTTGGTCTACTATGTCTTTTACCATGTCCCTAGATTCTACTCCCCACCTAGGCAGGCTGAACTATACTAAGTCCCCATGGCTACACACAAAAGAGGTCTTTTCTGATGTCCTGACTGTACTGAACTAAATACTCCCTCTCTTTCTCTGTATTTTCTCTCCCACTTGAAAGAATTCTGCTTTGATCTTTCCTGTCTCTCCTAGAAGAACTAAAGAGGCTCCATCTCCTTTTTACCTATCAACTCTAAGCTATAAGTATTTAATGCTAGAGTTCTAGCTATTTAACAGGTACACTCAAGACAGCATGGGCCTTAGCCCCAAGCCAGGGGAAGACAGCTTTCCACACCATCCATAAACCCCACCCTTAAACACACAAATTTTTACACATTCACATAAAGACAAGCATAGACATATCTCCTGAATACCCACATATGGATACAGACACACATGTTCATACAAATATAAACATGTAAATACTCATCCTGGAGAAGGAAACTTACACGTTTGGAGAAGTGTACTGCTGCATACACTGTTTTATCTTGACTACCAGGCCTGGAAACAGGAAGCTAGTGGTAGAAAAAAAAAACATTACAAAAGAAATGGTGCTGGAAATGATGTGGAGAAGTGATCTTTGCCATACTCTGACTCAAACAGATAAGAATCTTTTACCTTCCATTGAATTATTAAGCACCTTCCCTGTGCAAGATTTTGGTAAAAATATTTATAGTGAAAAGGGGAGTCAAGGATGACAAAGAAAAACTTCACCAACTGCATAAGCACTAGACTTGAGAGTCATATCTTATCCTTGCCCTACCACTTAGCCAAAAAGCTTCCTGTCTCTCTGAACTTTGGTTTCTTCATCACTGAATATCTCTGAAGACTTTTGTTTTTGCCTATTTGGAGGGCAATTGGGGCTAAACAACCTGCTCAAGGTTACACGGCTAGTTTTGTGTGTGTGTGTGTGTGTGTGTGTGGGTGGGTGGGTGTTAAGTGTCTGAGGCTGGAACCAAACTCAGACCTTCCTGACTCTGGGGCCGGCGCTTTACTCACTGCACCACCTAGCCACCCCTCTGAAAAAATTTTGACAGAAAATTCTCTTCAGTTGCTATTGGAAAGAGATGGCTTCTTCATTCTTGCACCTTCCCAGACTATCCTGTTATGAAATTCTTAAATCAACAATTCCTGTCTTTCTAGTGGTTTGAGAGTTGTGAGCCATTTTCTCAAAATGGCTCTGCAAGATCAGTAGCACAAACATCCTCTTTTAAAAGATGAAGAAACTGAAGAACAGAAGGTTTAAGTCATACAAGTAATTTAAGTCACACAACTAGCATTAGATCTGAGACTTGAACCTAAGCCTTCTGATTCTAAACTCTTGCTACTACATCTCATTGCCTTTAAAAAAAATAGTGTACCAATATAGCTGGGGTCAAGTAAATTTGAGACCCATTAGACTTTCCAAGATTCTTTTCTTCCATCTGAGGTCTAGTCATTCCCCATGTATCATGTACAAGGGTGTTGTGAGGCTTAAAAGAGATAATGAATGTAAATTATTTTGCAAACCTTGAAGTGATACACAAATGTCCATTGTTGTTTTTGTTGTTGTTATTATTATTATTAGACTATATCACCTGGTAGCATCTAGTGATGACTTCATTCCATGAAGTTTTTATTACTCTCCTGATAAGCTCACTGCTGTATTTATAGAACAACATGGGCATGTGCTGGTAAGTCAATCAGAGCTGTCTCCAGCACACCCCTGATTCATATAGACTCTTGCAAGACTTTCCTCAGTCATCTGAGAAGTTGGAAATGTACCTGATTTGGAAATTGGACTACAGAATAAAGGGTGTTTCCTTCTTCTGTTCCACAGAAATTCTGCATCTGTACAAGAGAAGGGATAAGTAGAGTGTCACAATCCTTGAATTTCAAGCTCAGTGTTATACTCAGTTCCTAACTCACATAGTCAAAAAGTTGCCAGATATGGTCATTTCTATCTATATAACACCTCTCCTCTACATACCTTTCTCGCTGCTAGCCTAGTTCAAGCTTTTATCTCCTCTTTCTTGGACTATTATAATAACCCTTACAATAGCCTCCTAATTGCTCTCCCCATTTTAAGTCTCCCCTCTATTCCAATTCACCCTCTGTACAGCTACCAAAATGATTTTTCTAAAGCTTGAGTCAGGCAGCAGCTCTCCTTTATCTCTGGAATTAAATATAAACTCTTCTGATGGGCATTTAAAACCCTTCACAACCTATATGCCAACCTACTTTCTCTTTATTGTTGCACATCATTCCTCTTCATGCACTCTATGATCCAGTCAAAGTAACCTTTTTACTCTTACTCACACATGACACTCCTGACTATCCTCCATGCCTGAATGTACTGATCATCTTCTCACTATTGTTACTTGGAATCTCTAGTTTCCTTCATGACTCATTTCAATCACTGACATTTACATGAAGCCTCCTTTCCTGCTCCTTGCCACCAGCTACTAGAACCTCCCTACAACTCCCCAAAAAATGTTCAATTGATTTTACATATAGTTGCATATGGCTGTGTTTTCTGCCCTGATAGAACATAAGCTCTCTGATGACAGAAATTGTGTTACATTTATCTTTATAGTTTGATGGTACAGTGACTGGCTTGTTTATTTTCAAGTCTCCAAGAATGGTCATTTCTCAGTCTTTTTTTTAAATGATGTATGCATGCTATTTTTCTGGTGGTTAAGAATTGGAAATCAAGAAAATGTTCATCATTTGGGGAATGGCTAAACAAGCTGTAGTATATGATTGTGATGGAATACTATTGTGCTATAAGAAATGACAAACAGGATGATTTCAGAAAACCTGGAAAGACATGATGTGGTGCAAAGTGAAGAGAGCAGAACTAGGAGAACAGACTAGTACATAATAACAGCAATATTGTATAGTGAATAACTTTGAATGACTTAGCTATACCATAATCCAAAACAATTCCAAAGAACTCATGATGAAGCATTTTGTCTACCTCCAGAAAAAGAACTGATGCTGTCTGAATACAGGCAAAAATATGCTATTTTTCACTTTCTTTTTTTAATTCAAGTTTTCTTGTACAAAATTACTAATATGGTAATGTTTTACATGATGAAAAAAAGAACTGCAAATGATCCATACATATGGAAATGATCACATATGTTGCTTATGATGTTCATAATAATAAAAAAAAGTATTTTAAAATATAATAATAATATAGGAAAGAGGAAAGTTGACAACAAAAATAAATGTTCTGTTCAGGTGAGGTCACATCTGAAACACTGTGTTCAGTATGAGCACCACAGTTTAGGAAGGGTTGTGGCAAACTGAAAGGCATAGAGAACAGAGTTACCAAGATTAGAGAACTGGGGCCCATGCCATGAGAGAATCAATTAAAGGATCTAGGGTGGTTTAGCCTGGATTAGAGATTTATGGGAGAGATATTTATAGCTCTCTTGAAATATTTGAGGGGTTGCAAAATAGAAGAAAGATTCAATGTGTTCTATTTCACCCAAGAGGGGGAGAAACAAGAGCAGAAAGGAAAATTTTGGGTTATATGTGGGCTAAACATCCTAAGAACTAGAGTTGTTCAAAATTAGGTTTTGAGGGAGTGAGTTTCCCCATCACTGGAAGCCTTCTTTGAAAGATTAAATGGTCACTTGTCAGGGATATCTAACAGGTATGAGCTGGAGTTAAATTTTCAGTGTGACCATTTACACTTCATAAATTGTCAAAGCTATAAATCAAGGTTTATTTAATCATTTTGTTAATTTCTTGACTTTAGAAAATTATGGAATAGGGGTGGCCAGGTAGCACAGCGAGTAAGAGCACCGGCCCCAGAGTCGGGATAACCTGGGATCGAAGCCAGGCTCAGACACTTAGCACCCACCCAGAAACACCTGGCCATGTAACCTTGAGCAAGTTACTTAATCCCAATTGCTTAGGGGCGGCCAGGTGGCTCAGTGAGTAAGAGCACCAGCCCCAGTGTTGGGATGACCTGGGGATTGAATCCAGGCTCAGATACTGAGCACCACACCCAAAAATAATTGGCTGTGTAACCTTGAGCAAGTTACTTAACCCCAATTGCTTATAAAAAAAAAAAGTAAAAAGAAAATTATGGAGTAAATGTTAACAATGCACATCAAATTTAAAGCTGTGTTGTTCATACTTTTTTCAGACAGGACATTATCAAACATTTACATTAGCATACTTCTGCTTCTGAGGCTCTGAATTCCATGATTCTTAAATGTATGTGAAAAGTACTTTATAACCTTGTAAAGCACTATACAAATCTAAGTTATGCAAATATAAGGAATCATTAATGTCACTAAAGGAGAAATCTTTTAGCCACAAATTTAGAGACAGGTATGGCAGTTTGAATAGACTGTGTTAGGAAGAGCTGGTGAAAAAAACAGCTCATACCTTTATGTAAGAATGTCTTTAATTTGTTTGCTCTGAAGCAGGAACTCATAACCTTGGGAACATAGATCTTGTGCTTAAATGCCAAAGAGTATGTGGATTTGGATGGTAAAAAAAAAAAGTCTTTATTTTCACTAACTTCTAAATGAAATTTGTTTCCTTAAATTATTTTTTAAAATTCTGAAGAGGGAGATTTCATCAGACTGTCAAAAGGGTACAAAAGAAGAACATCTGTTGTGAAGGGATTATTTTTCTTAAAATTGTCACTATGTCCTTAATTAATCAAAATTTTAGTTATCCTAATTAGGAAAATGCATTTTATATAGGGAATAAGAGGGTACAGTACAACAAGAAATGGCTCTGGGTCAAAAGACCTGGGCTTGAATCCTGCCTCAGTCACTTATTACCTTTGTAACCTTAGGTTAACAATCTCTAGTCTTCAGTCACCCAATTTGTGAAATGAGAGGGCTATACTAGATAGTGTTTAGAGGTCACAGATGACACTAACTACATCGTATGACCATGGTGGTTTTTGCTTTGGAGTTGAGAGCAGATGCTTGCTGACTTCCTGTATAATCATGCCTCCCACTGGTGGCAGCAAAGATGCAATGCAAGGAAGGGAAAAGGGAAGGCAAAAGACAAAACAAAACAAAATCAACAACAACAACTAATGAACACTTTCAAATTCCAAACACTGGAGTCAGAGATGTGACAGTTTGGGAAATAAGGAAGAGGAAGTTTCCCATTTTTCAGATAGTCCAGGGTCAAGTTAAGGGCGTTTTTCCTCAGTTCTGATAAGCCATTCTCTGTTCCTGTTTGAAATGGCCTTGCTCTCTCTTGGGATCTCCAAAAGAGCCTTTCCTAGGAGCACAGGGGGAAATAGACATTGAATGCCATTGAGTGATTCTTGTTTTGGGCAATTCACACATCTAGTTGTGATGAGGGCTCAAGTAGTGAAAAAATAGAGACATGTTTTCTCCTTCCAGGAGACCTTTTGCGCCCCCCCCCGAGAAAAAATGGCTCCATAAGAAAATTACAAGGGATATACTGCTTGTATCTTGGAAAACATGACACCCAATTACCTATACATAATGGGAATTGCTTGACTGAGTGGTTTTGTAGGAAACTCCCGTGTTGATTTGGCGCTAGACAAGATTTTGTGTTTATTTCACCTCCCACTCCACTTCTAACACACTCACACATGCACACACATATCAGAAGGTTTTTCTTTATTATCAGCTCTGATTTCAACCATCAGTTCTCAAATAGCTATCAGTACCTGGCTAAACCCAGGACAGCAAATCCTTTCCTGGCGTTTTCAGAAACGGTAGATATTTAGTAACCTATTGAGTTGCATGATAGCCTATACCTGCTCACCAAGGTTGAGCATCTTGGGTATGAGATATTGACTCAACAAATGCTAAACTTCTTGGGTCCCAATATAGTAAATGTGAAGTAACCAAGATTTTTCTCTTAATTATGCCCTTATTAGTGAAACTAGAAGGGGAAGGTAATTCTAGAACCACCACTACCCCCAAAATGACTGATATTGTTCAGAAAAGGATAGCCACTGAATTTTTTTAAGCCACTTTTGACCCTGTACATTGAGGAGGTGGGGTAAGATTGATACAATCCCCGATGTAAAAGATCTTAGGTAACCTCCTTCCAGAAAGATGTGATTGTTGAGAGCCAGTCTCTGACCTGGTCCATACATGGGAAGAGTCTGGTCCAGGATTTCTCCTAAGCCAGCTCTCCATGAAGGCTATATTATGTCTTAAGATTGGCTCACCATCTCTTCCTGACTTGCAGGAGTTTAGGATGTGATAACCGAGCAGTAACCCAGACACAGATGCATGCAAGGGAACAAGGACTTTAAAACATACAGATGTAAATAAATGAACAATGACATTAAACATTTTCTCAAGGGAACCTAAGAGATAATTGCTTTACATTCATTTTATAAACCCTGCCGATCAACAGATCGGAACTGCTACGACAGATCCTGCCTGGCTCATGTCCATCATTCCACACTTCTCGGTTCGGCCTGTTCCCATTTTGATGCAGGCATCATATGACAGTGGGTAATAAAAGTGTTTATTTTATAAAAATAAAAAATAAACAATCTCCAATCTGGAGCATGCACATTCTGTGCCTGGTTCTGGTTTGCTACCTAACTATCTGACAGGGCTACAAACTGTTGATTGACTGTGTAGCTGGCATGAAGCAATCAAGGTCTTGCTCTTGGGCTCCAGCTTTTTCCCGTCTAGCTGTTGTTTCAGTAAAAGGAGAACATTATGTAAGGGGAGAGGCCTCAAGACCTTCCCATCAGAGCGGTCTTGTGCTCCGTGAATACAGTTTTGAATTTTATAAAAAGCTGTAGCTTTGCCAAAAGCCAGATGGCAAGGAGCAAAGTCCCAGGCAACCTGCCTGGCCCGGTCCAGAAGTAGCAGAGAAGCAGACTCATCTATCCATCAGCCATGCCACATTTAGAAATGAAGTTGGAAAATATTAATTTTAAAAATATATTTAAAAAAGAAATTCATTTGATGGATGTGGTGGATGCTACATAGAAGTAGTATTAAGTCTGACTCCACTTTCCTTAGGGACAGAGATGGCTAGGGAAGAGTTGCCTCAGGTGATGGGAGGGAATGTCAGTACTTCTGTTCTTGCTACACCTTCAAAGTAAATATCCTTCTGTAAGTGCTAATTGATGGCATTGAAGAGAACTGGGGCAACAATCACTGATGCCTCTGGAGAGGACATACTAGAACTGGGGCTCGAGTTCAAGCATTATAGAAAGATACTTTTTGACCCTTCAGAAGTTCCCTAGAACTGAATGAAATGATGTAGCTGGCCTCACTCTGAAGAATGAATTCAGAAAATCACTACAACGCTTACTACTTTTGTGTAATTGGACAACTGATGACCTCCCTAGATATTAATTTCCCCATCTATAAAATGAGGAGGTTGGACTAAATCACTTCTGAGGTTTCATCCAACTCTAGATCTACATTCCACTGCTTCTGTCTCTGCTTTCCCTTCATTTTTTATCATCTTTCCCCTGTCCTACTATTTTTCCTCTTTCCTCTCCCCATAGCCAAAATTCAGATTGTCAGGTGGGTGTCTATAGAGGATATAGTCAGGATTGGAAAGACAGTCCTTGATTCTTGCCATTCCAAACGCTGCTACAAATTGCCATGTCCCAAAGAACATCCCGGACACTCATTCCAGCAATACCTGGACTTACTTACCTGATTTCTCCGGGGTTTACGACTAATTTTCGTATAAGACGTCATGTTCATATCTGTGGGAAAATAGAAGGAAAGAAAAGAGATGCCTAAGCTGGAGTGGGGTACTTTAGAAGTCATGCTTCACTCCCCAACCTGCTGCCTCATTGCAGGACTGCATTTCCCTATTGCAAATGAACGAATTCTCAGAAAAATTTCCAGGGAAGGGAATCTTATACTTTCACTAGGCAACCCTTCCAATGTGGCAAGCAATCAAGTATGAAGCCATCTCTACCAAGAATTCCAGGCAAATTCTTAAAACATCAAGAATATTATTGTCCACATTTATGTGGCCTTTAAGAACAGCATAGTATCTTCTAAAAACAGTTCTGTGAAGTGAATAGATCCTGGGAAGCAGATGGCCACCAAGACTATGGAACAGGTTTCTGAGAGTAGGGATAGGTGTCTAGAAATTGCTGATGTCTTATATGATATCATATCACTGACTCAGATAAAGTAGGAGATATGTCCATAGGTTTGTGGGATATCAGGAGAGAATGGGATATAGTATACACCTCTCCCCCCCCCCAATATTTCCTTCTATGAAGATCTAGTCTCAACTAGAATTGTCTCCTTGAACAACAGCCACTGGTCTTTCCACTTGCCTGTTCCTTGCTTTCTCCTCTTCCTCTTTTTTGTTACATACAGGCAAACAATGGTGCTGAGAGATAGAATAACCAGGGGAATCACAGACAAACCCAAAACCAACGGCAACCACAATTCTGAGAAAGGCAAAAAGAACAGGGACTGAGATCATATCCCTCCCACTCATCTTCCAACTTTTCTCTCTCATCCTAGAAAGACACACTGCATCATTTCACAAAAATTACAACTGAAGGATGGACCTTCAACTGCTATGGTGGCAGCCTTTACCCATCAGGTCTCTCTACCGTCCCATATTCATTTCTACCTCTATTCCTTTGCTTATGGTAGACCCTTCACTTGGAATGCCCTCCACTTTTGTGTCTGCCTATCCAATTCCTAGGGTAGGTAGTGGATGGAGTAATAGACCTGGAGTCAGGAAGACTAAGTTCAAATCCACCCTCAGACACTTACTAGTTGTGTGACTCTGGGCAAGTCACTTACCCCCTTTTGCCTCAGTTTCCTCACCTGTAAAATGAGCTAAGGGAAATGGCAAACCACTCTAGTATGTTTGCAAGAAAATCCCAAACGAGGTCAGAAAGAGTAAGATATGACAGAACGACAACACCCACCTCTTATCCATCTCAAATCCCATCACTTCCATGGACTTTTCCTAATTTCTCCAACCTTTCCTGATCTCTCTCTCTTTCAATGAACACTACTTCTGTGGGCCTTAGTAATACTTAGTCACATATTATAATGTATTATTCACAATTGTTTAGGCACTTATCTTTACTCCCAACTAGGTTGTGAACTCCTTAATGGAATAACCACATCTTATTTTTTCCATAATCCCCAGAGTTCCTAATAAAACACCATAATCATAGCAGACACTTAGTAACTGCTTGACTTCAGCAATGGACCTACAACCTTCCTTTCCCTTCAACTGCTTCCATCATCGTCAATGATACCAATATTTATGTGGATAACCCTTGTGATGCCCTGACCTATAAGCTCAACTATCCCTTCTGTTCCTACTGTCTCACTCTTCCTAAACCTACTCTTCCCTTTGATCACTCCAGGTCCCTTGATCCTTACCTCTGTGTTCTATCAGGTCATCATCCCTGTCCTGGCAACACTTTTCATATTTCAATATTAACCACTGAATTAGTCATTTCAACAGTGCATCACTGTCCTCTGGCCTCGAGTTGTTTCCCTCCTTGCTCTCCTTGTAGCCACCCTCATAATCTCCAACTCAGAGAAACCTCTTTCAACAGCTCTGACTCCTGAATTAGTCACAGTACAGAATTCATGCTACCTTATTTCATTCAAGTCCTCACCACTGCATGATAATGCTTCTGTTTATCATTTATTTGCCCTTTATAACTGTCCCCACAACTGTTTCAAACCTCCGGCATGCTCTGGTCTTTAACTCCACGGATAGACTCTTCTCTCTCAAGAGATGTTCCTTCCTCCTATTTAACTAGGAAGATTTAAGGTCTCTCTTCATAAGCTCTCTCATTTTCCTTTCTCTTCAAAATGTCAAAACTTCTCCCTGTACTCCCCTATCCTCTTCTTCCTCCCTGTTGAGGAGGGAATCCACTTCCTTGAAAAGGGTAGCATGTGCCTTTCATTTCATGACCCCCTATGTCTTTGGGGTCCCTCCATTGATCATTCCTTCTGCTTCTCTTTTTATGTTTAGCTTCTCTCTCACTCCGCAGTCCTTCATCTTTGCCTACAAGTAGGCTCACATCTCTCTTTTAAAAATCTTCCTTTTGCCAGACTATGTAGACATGTATTGAGGGGTTTTGTTTTAAGTGTCTTTTTTTTTAATTGATAAATGTGGGGATGGGGGTTGGATAGTTGGAAGAACAGATTAAATTTTAAAAAGTGGTTATTTGAATTTTTTAGAAACTAAAATCATTTCATTTATCATTGCTATTTCTCAAGCTATAATCTTATTCTGACCTGCACCTTCACTTTTTTTTTCTTTTTGGAGGGCAGTTGGGGTTAAGCAACTTGCCTAGTTCTGTGTGTGTGTGTGTGTGTGTGTGTGTGTGTGTGTGTGTGTGTGTTAAGTGTCTGAGGCTGGATCCAAACCCAGGTTCTCCTAACTCCAGGGCCAGTGCTCTACTCACTGCACCACCTAGCCACCCCTGCACCTTCACTTTTAAACCTCTAAAAAGAGCAGTCTGTTTCTCTACTTTCTCCCTCAATGAAATTACTCTTTCCAAGGTCACTGATGCCTCTTATTAGGCTAATTCAATAATTAGGCAAATTCAATAATCATTCTGTCATTTGATGCTGCTGAAAACCTTCTTTCTAAAAATTCTTTCTGCCCTTGGCTTCCATGAAGGAAACTTCCTAGAAAGATTTCCTTCTTTCCAAAGCTCTGTCCTTGGCCTTCTTCTCTCTTTCTATGTTCTTCCACTCCTGTGATTTAAATGATCACAACCACAGAGATAACCATGTATTTTAAGCCTCGATCTCTAGCCTGAGCAACATCCGACATTTCCAAGTGCCTGTTTAACAACTCTGTTTGAATATACTGCTGACCCCTTAAATTCAACACATCCAAAGCTAAATTCATCACTTATCCTCCATGAATCTTCCCCCTTTACCAAATATCTCTGCATTGATGTACAGTGCCAGGCACAGTCCCAAAAGTTCAGAATTATCTGTTTCCTTTTCACTGAGCAGCCAAAAACCACTTATTAACAGTTTTGCATAGCTGACAAAATAATCATACTATAAAATATGTCTAATCATATCACTTCCCTGACTGAAAATCTATACGAACTTTCCATCACTTTTAAAGAATCCATGTTGAATTCTTTCTCCTCCAAACTCAAAGAATGCTTATTGCCTAACATACACACTCAATTGGGTATTTTACCCTACAGGAAAGTAAGGGGGAAGGGGATAAGAGAGGGGATAATAGAAGGGAGGGCAGATTGGGGAAGAGGGTAGTTAAAAGCAAATGCTTTTGAAAAAGGACAGGGTCAAAGGAGAAAATAGACTAAATGGGGGCAGGATAGGATGGAGGGAAATATAGTTAGTCTTTCACAATATAACTACTATGGAAATGTTTTGAGTAACTACACATGTACAACCTATATT
The DNA here is from genome assembly GCF_028583685.1 of Petaurus breviceps papuanus. Lineage (NCBI taxonomy): Eukaryota > Metazoa > Chordata > Mammalia > Diprotodontia > Petauridae > Petaurus > Petaurus breviceps. The sequence continues at coordinate 4,708,506 of NW_027187267.1, forward strand.
GAATTGCTTGTCTTCCCAGTGGGGGTGGAGGAGGAGGGAAGAAGGAAAAGAATCTGGAAATCAAAGTTTTAAAAACAAATGTTAAAAGGGGTGGCCAGGTGGCTCAGCGAGTAAGAGCACCGGCTCCAGTGTTGGGATGACCTGGATCAAATCCGGGCTCAGATACTCAGCACCACACCCAGAAATAATAACTGGCCGTGTAACCTTGAGCAAGTTACTTAACCCCAATTGCTAAAAAAGAAATGTTAAAATTGTTTTTTTTTAACATGCAACCAAGAAATAAGATATACAAGCAATGGGGTATAGAAATCCATCTTGCCCTACAAGAAAGTAAGGGGGGGGTGTGAAATGGGGGAGGACATAAGAGAGAACAGATTGGGGGATGGGGTATTCAGTATGCTTGCTATCTTGGGGTGGGGGTAGAGGAGAGATAGAAAATTTGTAACTCAAAATCTTGTGGAAGTGAATGTTGAAAACTAAAAAATAAATAAATAAATTTATTTTTTTTAAAAAGAATGCTTATTGCCTATACCACCCAGCTTTCCACTAAATCAGATTCTGGCATGTAATAATTTGAAATGTTTCACTTGTGGTTGTATTGTTAATCCTTCATTCTCAAAGAGGACCAATGGCATCATGAGGGTGACTTGCATGTGAATTGGATATGAGTGAAGGAAATTATAAATTCCATGAAGGCAGGAACTATGTCTTATACCCTTCTGCATCTTCCATAGCACCTAGCATAAGACTTGACACATGGGTATTTTTCCAACAAATCCATACTGGATAAACTCAAAGTCCCAAATGAATATTTCACACTATACTTCAGAAACTTCAATTCATAGTAGAGCAATATATGATTACTTCCCTGAGTTGTGTGATTTGGCAAAACTGGGCTAGAATTTAGACATAAACTAGTTTCCTTCAAGAATTCCATTTGAAAGACTCAACAGTCTAGGATAGATAAAGCATTTCTTTTTCTCTTCCTGAATGTAACACGGATATGTTCATAATTTTAGATGTTATCTCCTTTCAAAGCCATTGGCTCAGCATACCAATTTCCCTCTAGGGATTATAAGGTAAATTACTGACCCACCCTCAGAAGGACATGTATATTCCGTTCTCGGAAGAGAGGTAGCCTTGTAAACTCTCTCTAGCCCAAAGCTTCTTATGACCAAGGGGACACCATTGCAGGATGTCTCTCTAACTTTGAAGGAGTAGTCTGGAGCCATGGCAGAAAGGACAGCAGATTTAGAGCTGACAAATATATTAAAAGCCATAGATTTGGGGCAGCCAGGTAGCACAACGAGTAAGAGCACCGGCTCCAGTCTTGAGAAGACCTGGAGATCGAATCCCAGGCTCAGACACTTAGCACCCACTCAGAAACACGTGGCCGTATAACCTTGAGCAAGTTACTTAACCCCAATTGCTTAGGAGCGGCCAGGTGGCTCAGCGAGTAAGAGCACCGGCTCCAGTGTCTGACCTGGATCAAATCTGGACTCAGATACTCAGCACCACACCCAGAAATAACTGGCTATCTAACCTTGAGCAAGTTACTTAGCCCCGATTGCTTTTAAAAAAAAACAAAAAAAAAGCCACAGATTTAATTTTTGCAGATGAGGAAATTGAGATACCCAGAGGTTGAATGATTTGCCAAATGTACACAGTTACTAAGTGTCTGAGGCAAGACTTGAACCAAGGTCTTTCTAACTCTGAGACAACTATATTTTCCACTACACCATAGTGCTTTTCAAAACCTATCTTTTTATAGATAAGGAAATTGAGATATAGAAAGTTTTCTAGAGGGTGATATAGAAAACAAAACTGGAGAAAAACAATGACTAGAGGGAGGGGAAAAGGAGCAAATCCATAACCTTGTTTTCTTTAGTGTAATAAATTTAGTGCCTGAGCTAATTAACTCATGGGGGAGGGAGGATATTAAAAAGATATTGTCACCTTCCAAAAAAAAAAAAAAACCACGAGACTTTAGTAAAGAAAAATCTTTTTTCCTGTTACTATGAGAAAACATTGTCCTTACCTCGGATTGGACTGTAAACTGGGCTAGCACATACCCAAGTAAGGTTGGTGGTGTGGCTCCTTGAGCTAACTGGATTGCTGGCATTGCAAGTATAGTAATTCTCAGTGCTCCTGGCTTGAATATGGAGCTGTACATGGGCATGTTTCCCTGGGGGTTTAATTTGCTCTCTCCCTCTATACCAGGTGTATGTCAAATTATTGTCCCCATGGACGAAGCAGGACAGGTTCACCTGGCACAAGGTGTTATTCCATGACACTCCAGTCACCTGGATCTTTGGATCCTGTACAGGATCTAGAAACAAAAATCTGTTAAGATTGACCCAGGTGAAACAGGTGCTATGAGACTGATAGAGAGGCTGGAAAATGTATTCATAAATACTCACCAAACACAGAAACCTGGAACCAGGAAGTTTCAGAAACATGTCCTGATACACTGGTGATTTCCATGAAGTAGAGGCCACTGTCATTCTTCTGAGCTGGGCTAATAAATAAGGTCATGTTCTCAGTTTTGACATTAACTCTGTTTTTAAATTGCCCATCTTCATATGTCACCTTTGAATTGGCCGTCCAACTCACTATCCTAAATTTTTCCTGAGTTGAAGACAGTTTCACAGACCAAATGAATTGTTTACTCTCTGAATACTGCTGAATCCTAATCGGTTGTAACTTGATAAGACTTCCCACGATGATAGGCATGCTGGTTGTCTTCATATCAGACCCTAATGTTACTAGAAGAGAAAAGTCCAGGAAGTAAGAGTAGAGGTCATTGGTTTTAAATGCAAAATGTGGTTGATTTTACCCCAAAGGAAATTACATTGAACAGTTAACCCCCAAAATGAAGGTTGATTTGTATGGTCACCGGACAGGCTCAGTGCAGCATTAGGATAGACTTCTTTCCCTTGCTTTCTCTTTTGTCCTCCCCCAAACAAACTACATACTAAATATCAGCTATGTGCACAACCTTGAAGAATAGCTCTGCCCCAGAAGCTTATTATCTAGGAGAAAAGAACATATTCAATGGACAAACATTAGACAGTTTCCACTGTTCTGGTGTTATCAGTATAGGCAGCACTTCTAAGCCTATGTCAAATGATGAGCCATTCTGCCTAACTTCATTCTTACTGGAACTGCAGGAAACTCTTTATCTGGGACTAGGGCTCATGTTTATATAAGCTAAGGAAAAGTCGTCCCTTTTTCAAACATTTTAGTGTAGTAAATATACAGTTATGAGGGGGGAAAGTAGCTAAGTATTTTTCCCTATTCTGATTTGAAGTGAATGACTCCTCTCTCAAGTCTCTTGCCATCACATCGCTGATTGTGCCTTGCCAAGTTTCAGTCTTGAATCGCTCCCAATATCCACTGCTTTTGCTCCTACACATGTACTGCTGAAGTGATCAAGCTGAGTCTAGTGATCAAGCCACATTCTCAGCAGGAGGAACTGAAGGCTTTCCAGACAACCTCCCCATTTGAAAGTCTGCCTCCTCATTGTTCACCAATCAGGGTTGATTTCTGCCTGTCAGGGGCACCCACTTTTCCAAAGGTATTTAAGCATTTGATGACCTCCATGGTGGGATTTTTGGTTGTCAGGAAACACCAATGATAATCAGTTTATTGATTATGAGCCAGTCTAATTAATAAATTGATTATTAATCACCCAGAAACTCTGTCTCTCAGGATTTTCATTCATCACACTATCTTCTAGTCTTCCTACATCTGACTGCCCTCCATGAACTCTTCAATTCAGCTACACTGTCTTCCTTGTTATTCCTTACATATAACACTGCATCTCCTAACTCTCTACCTTTCCACTGGCTGTCCCCCAGTTCTGAAATGTTCTTCCTTCTCACTCCTCTCTCTTGGCTTTCCTGGCTTTCTTTAAGATTTAGATCAAATGCCAAATTCTGCCCAAGTAGTGAATGTCTTCCCTCTGACATTACCCTCCATTTACAATTTTTATGTACATTGCTATTTTCACATCATCATATTTGAATTTCTCTGTATCCCCAGATCTTAGCACAGGGGCTGAATATCTCTTCTCTACTCAAATTACAACAATCCTATTTCAGGGCCAAACCATGTTTCATTTGAAAATAGCCACATAAGCAGCCTCTGTGCCTCTCAGTTTTCCCCTCCCCACTCTAATCCTTCTTCCATATATTTATTTAAAGTGGTTTTACAAAAGCACATTTCAGAACATGTCACTTTCTTACCCAATTAATTTCAGTGTCTTAATATTACCTCAAGGATCAAATAAAAATTTGTTACTTAAGGTACTTATGCAATTTAGCTCCAACCTAACTTTCTAGTCTTACTGCACATTTCATCTATTTAAACACTACTCCATCCAGGAAAACTACCTTCTTTCCAGTTTCTTGCACTGCATATTCCATCTCCCACCTCCTTGCTAGACCCATATGCCTGGAATGAACTCTGTCTTTACTTCCACCTCAAAATTCCTAGTTTGCTCTGAGGAAACCCAGCTTTAATGCCACCTTCTCCAAGAAAACTTTTCTAATTCCCTCAGATTCTATTATCTTCCCACCCCCAAAAAAATTACTTTTCATTTATTTTGCATATGTAGTATTAGTTACAACAGATCCTTCCACAAGAAGCCAGCCAGTCAAAAAGCATTTATTGCTGGTGGTGGTGGTCAGTTGTTTCAGTCATGTCTGCCTCTTCATGACCTCATTGGGGGTTTTCTTGGCAAAGATGCTGGAGTGGTTTGCCATTTCCTTCTCCATCTCACTTGACAGATGAGCAAACTGAGACCACCCAGCTGCCCACAAGCATTTATTAAGTGATCTCTACGTGCTAAGCACTATGCAAAGACTGGGAACACAAAACAAAAGCAAAAACTTCAATAAGTTTGCATTTTAATAGGGGAGACAACATACAAATAAATAGGTATTACAAGACACTTATACAGTATATGGAAGACAATATTAGAGGTAAAGACTCTGTAAGCTGGAGGGACCAGTAAAGGCCTCATATGAAAGGTAGTATTTGAATTGAGTCTTAAAGGAAATCAGGATGCAAAGATGAGGAAGGAGAGCATTCAAGACATTGGGCACAGAGTCAGGAAATGGAGTCATGTGTGAGGAATGGCAAATAGGTTAATGTAGCTGAATTGTAGAATGTATAGAAGGGAGCCAAGTGTAAGAAGACTAGAAAGGTATGAAGGGGACAGTTAAATGCCAAACAGAGCTATTTCTGTATCATCCTGGAAGAAAGAGCCACAGGAGATTATTTAGCCAGGAGGTAGGGATGGAATGATCAGATTGCACTTAGAAAACTCACTGTTTAGTTGATGGTTGTTTGGACTTGGGGCGGGGGGAACTACTGACAGGGACAACAATGTAAACAGAGATGTAAAGATAGAGACAAGAAAATTCAGCAAGATACATGTATTTTTACATATATACATACATAGAGAGAGACAGAGAAAGAGAGACAGAGACACAGAGTGAAAGAAAAAGAGAAAATAACTCCATTATCAGCCCGCAATTGAAGGGGGTACAGTATGAATGACAATTCATAATGTTCCATTACATTCCTGTATCTACCAATTACTCAGCTGCTAAAGCCAATAGCTTTTCCTAGGTCCTCATACTCCTTAACCTCTCTGCTGCTTTTGTCACTGTCCCGTTCTCTTGGATACTTATTCTCTTCTTCCTTGGCTTCTGTGACAAGGCTCTCTCCTAGTTCTCCATAGATGACCATTCCTTCTCCGTTTCCCTTGCTGAGTCTCATACACAATCATTCACAGCCTATCCCATTGACAGAAGTGTGACCCTGAGCTCGATCCTAGGCACTATCCTCTTTTTAAATATACTCTTCCCTTTAATCTCATCCTTTTTCATGTGTTTTAGTTGTCATCTCCCTATATGTGATCTCCGTATCTATATATCTACCTGTAAACTTTCTCTTGAGCTTCCATCCCATACCCAACTGTGTGCTGGACATCTCCACTTGGAAATCCTACTGACATCTCAAAATTAACATGTCCAAAGCAAACCTTATTATCTTTTCCTCTGCCTAAACTTGCCTGTCTCCAAACTTTCTCTTTTCTATTGAAAGTACTGCTATTCTTTCAGTGATGCAGGTTCCCAATCTGGGTCATCCCTGACCTCTTGTTCTCACTCAGCACTTGACTTGCCAAATCTTACACTGTCTACATTCACAACATACCTCAAATTCCATCCCCATGTCTCCATTCAGGCAGCCACTACTCTGCATGAGGCCCTCATTTTCTTTCACATGGAATACTACAACACCTTCCTAATTGGTCAGCTTCACTCATTTTCCATCCACTTTAATATAGTCTACAAAGAGTTTCCAAAATTATACAAGGCACAAGTATGGCCATGTTACCCCTCTGATCAAAAATCTTCAGGGCTTCCTTGTTGCTTCAAGGATAATAATAATAGCTAACATTTATATATGCTTTGGTGGCACAGTGGATAGAGCACTGGGCTTTTAGTCAGGGAGACTCATCTTCCAGAGTTCAAATCCTGCCTTGGACACTGACTAGTTGTGTGACCCTGGGCAAGTCACTTAAATCTGTTTGCCTCAGTTTTTCAACTGTAAAATGAACTAGAGAAGGAAATGGCAAACCACTCCGTTATCTTTGGCCAAGAAAGTCCCAAAATGGGGTCATGAAGAGTTGGACATGAATGAGATGACTCAAGGAGAGCAAACTATGTGCCAGGCACTGGGTACATTACAGATCTCACTTTACAATTACAATCTCTCTTTACATTACATTTATCTCACTTGAACATCCCAACAACCTTGAAAAGTAGGTTTTATTATTATCCTCATTTTAGAGTTGAGGAAATTGAGGCACACAGGTCATACAGTAAGTGTCTGAGGCCAGATTTGAACTCAGGCCTTCTTTTTTCTAGACCCAGTGATCTATCCAGTGCACAAAGTCAGGAATAGTCCTCCGTATTTCATAGCCAAGAAAAGTCCTGGAAACAGAATACTGTTTAGAGATTTTGTTTAGGGTCATTGAGTTGGTGACTACGCTAGTGAGGCCCCAACTCTCAGACCTATTCCCACCCTGGTGTCCAGTCTACTTGGTTAGACTTTGTTTGGTGGTAGGGATGCCTCAGAAGCTACTGCAGGCTCATTAGTCTAGTGATGGGGCAACTTTCCATTTGTGGTGCCTCTCAACTCCAAACAGGGCCTCTCTGGTCCTAATCATATGTAATCCACCCTTCTAATAACCCCTTACCTTGGTCCTGAAGCATGACAAGGAAGATGAGGGGAGTGAAAGCTTTCCAAAGCATCTCTATAGAGTAGAATTCACAGTCAGGGTTCCTCAGTCCCCCAGCTAAGACTTCCTTCCCTCAACAGCTCCCCCTCAATGTGACTTACACTGTCTTTTGCAGACAACAGGAGGTAGGGACATGCTGGGTGGGGGAAAATACAGGCGGTCGTTGAAGTGCAGAACCCTCTTATAATTTAGTCCAGCCACAGTTTCCTCCTTGCTGTGGCTGATCTTCTGTGAGTTAATAAATTGTCAGGACTTAGTTGAGAAAACCTCAGCCCCTGAGCTCTGGCCACATATGCTTACAGGCTTGAGCCAAGCAAAGGCACAGAGCTTGCTAGTCAGGTCAGCTCCTCTGCTCAGAGGGCTCCTTCCTCTCTTAGTGCCAGCAGTGACAGCTTTGCTCACAAGATTTGTTAGGTGTTTACTATCAGCTCAGGACTCTGCTAAGAACTGGAGATACAAAGAAAAACCAAAACAGACCCTGCCTTCAAGGAGCTTACATTCTAAAGGAGGAGATAGCGAGTAAAACAAAAATAGATGCCTATGAGGTAATTATATCGGAGAAAGCTCTGGTACCCAGAGGGATGGGGTGAAGGGGATACCTGCAAGGCCTCCCACAGGAAGTGGTCTTTGACCCTAATCTTGAAGGAAACCAGGGCTTCTAAGAGGCAAAGGTGAAGAAGGAGAGATCGTCCTAGGCTTGGAGGACAGCTCATGTTCCTGGAACTGCAGTGGGCCAGGACAGTTGGCTCACAGAGCAGGTGGAGGGGAGGAGTTTAAGACCGGAAAGGGAGGAAAGAACAATGTTTTAGGAGCTTTAAGTGTTGCATGAAGTACTTAAAATAAAAACAGCTAACATTTACATAACACTCTTTTTGCAAACTCTTTACATGTGTAGGGGGCAGGCCCATCCTTAGACCATTCTGCCAGGTTCTCTTCAGGTTTGGTAAGCCTGCCTCCAGAAGTGTACAGTGGAGGTACAAATGCCTCTTTTCACAACACCTGCAAGCATTTTTTGACACTTTTCTGTTGGTTTATGCTGATGGAAAACTTATGGTGGAAATGAATGTTCATTACAAAAGCCATGAACAAAAGGCACCTGTTTCTATCTTTGTCTTTCTCTGTCTCTGGCTCTCAGTCTCTCTGTTTCTCTGTCTCTGTCTCTCTCTGTCTCTCTCTGTCTCTCTGTCTATCTCTCTCTGTCTGTCTGTCTCTCTCTCGGTCTCTCTCTTTCTGTCTCTCTGTCTCTCTCTGTCTCTCTCTCTGTCTCTGTCTCTGTCTGTCTCTGTCTGTCTCTCTCTCGGTCTCTCTCTCTGTCCCTCTCCTTTCACATGAGAAGAAAGAAATACTGTGGACTTCCAGGGATGGAGAGAAGTAATATCAGCAGGAGTGGCTATCTCATCTTCCCACCTCCATAGACCTCCACATGGCCCCTAATGCATGTCTAATATGTCTAATTCTGTTTCTTCTCTCTGTGTTGTGTTTATTCTTCCTTACTCTTAGGTGAATGAGTATTGGAGATGGAAGGGAACAGATTATGACTCTGTTAGTTTTGAGTGGCCAGAAGTATCACCAGAGGTCATCATTTGGCCACAGAGCAAGGGAGGGAGAGATTTAACCAGCCTACAGTTTTTTCAATATTTTCATTTTCATTTCATTCATGTGAAGAGATACCCATTTTCAGATGCAACTAATGTATGGGATTATTTTGCTTGATTATATTTATTTGAGACAAAGGAGGGTTTTTATTTTTGAAAGAGTTAGGGAGAAAGGTAGAAGGATAGTGACAATGATATGGGGGAAAAAAGAAACAAAAGAACACAGCACAGAAGAGAACAGAAAGAAGGTCAGAAGGGGACACAGATGAAACAGGATAATGTCAGAACTACATTGTTAGAGTGAGTAAATACTTGATCTAATGACAATGAGGACTAAGGAAGGAGGCAAAAGGCACCAGTGTTGGGTAGATAGAAAGCATGAAAGAATGGGGAATAGTCAAGGACCTAGATGTTCAGAGTGAGGGTGAAATGTAGGTTTAATTTAAGTAGGAAAGTAAACAGAGAGGAAATTTTATTACAAGAAGGAAATGACAAAGTTAAGGACTTTGGAGGGAATGTGTTTGCTAGTCATAGTAAGGTCTAAGGTGTGGTCATGGTGGCAAATAGCTACAGTTGGGTATAGAAAAAAGTTAGAGCTTAAGGAACCATAAAGCCAACATATTGGAAAATTCAGGGTCTTCAGTCCTAAAACCTCCAGAGAGGATGTAAATCACAAGAGTTGTTCATTCATTCCAGTCATGTCTAACTCTTTGTGATCCCATCTGGGGTTTTCTTGGCAAAGATACTGGAATGGTTTGCCAAACTGAAGCAAACAGGGTTAAGTGACTTGCTCAGGGTAACACAGCTAGTAAGTGTCCTGAGGCTGAATTTGAACTCAGATCTTCCTGACTCTAGGCCCAGCCCTGTACCACCTAGTCATTAAGTGTAGAAAAGAAATTTCAGCCAAGTGCTTAAACCATTGAAGAAGGTAGGAGGATTATCTGAAGATTGACAATGAGTTCATGGTGTTATAATGAAATTACATAAGTTTGAAGGAACAAATTCTATTGGGGTTAGTGGGAAATGAAAATACAATTAAATCCAACAAATACTGTTTAAACATCTACTGTGTACAAAGTATTGGGCTAAACTCTGGGGATACAAAGACAGAAATGAAAACCAGTCCCTCACCTCAAAGAATGGACTGTGAACAGATACATTAATGTAAGGAACTCAAAAATTTACAGCCAGAAGATACTTCAGAGTCTCCCTTTTCCAAAACAGCTTGCGATCTGGCCATCATCCTCATCTTCCCCAACCAGAACCTTGGACTCTGCCTCTAAACTCACTCTGAGATCTGATTAGCAAGCTTTCATCTCACCTTGTCTAGCACCTCTTTCCAGCTCCTCTTTATGTATTATATCTGCACCCCCCTCTCCTACCCCCATTACAATTGAGGACTGTTTTGCAGCTGTATTTGTTAGCACAGGGTCTGGCATGTAGTGAGTGCTTAATAGATACTTAATAGATAACTATCCAGCCAAAGTCATAGGTCTAGAGCTACAGGGGACTTCTGAGGATATCTAATCCAATTCTCTCACTGGATAGATAAAGAAAAGAAGGCCCAGAGAGGTTAAGAACCTTGTGCAAGGTCACACAGGAAACAAGAATCATGATTTAATGAGATTTATTATTCTCTCCAAGCTCCATGCCCAGACAAATCATCTCATGTTGATTCTTGGCAAGAAGGGAGGGTGCCCATTCCTGAATTTGCAAATATCTAGTTTCAGAATGTCACAATGATCATTTGTAGAACAGGAGCACAGCAGCCTCTGTTATCTCCCGACTGTTACTACCACCAGTATGAGTTCCATAGCCGTCCCAGTCGAAGGCAGAGAAGTCCCCACACTGCTTGGGACTCCCTTGTGGGAAGAATCCTCCTCCACCAATGCAGCTCTGCAAAGGAGAAAGATAGCAATGAAAGAACCATGGGGTTACTATGTTTAGTAAAAGAATCTGTCAAAGGAAAGAAATGCATGGAACACGCTGATCTCATAGATATGTAGGGAACTTACAAAATGATCATCAGATTCTTCAGAATGCTAGCTGTCCCCATGGCTGTAGTGCCAACCTCTCTCCTCCTTAATTATATACATTGATTATTCTCAAGACCCTAGTTCAAATTATGGGAAGACTTTCCCTATAACCCAGACCTTCATGATCCTAGGTCAGCTAGTATGAGTTACCCATCCACTTAATCCTTTTAATGACTCTCCCAGACAAAGGAGAAAGCCCTTGGATTCTGGAATTATAAAACCTTGTTTTGAATATTGACTCCATTCTTTATTGTCTGTATGACCTCACTTAAGTCGAATTCCCCTCTCTTGGCCTCAGTTTCTTCTTCTGTAGAGTGACTTGCATTAGACATCCTATTTGGTGCTTAAGTTCAGAATAAAAATGAAATGAAAATTATTTTTAAAAAATAAGTACCCTGTATTAGGTGATATCAAGTCTCTATATGTTCTAAATCTATGAATAAAAATTATGTGCTCCCTTGAATTATTAGTATTTCCCCAAGTAGATTACAAATGCTTTAATCAAAAACAACCTTTTCTCCTTCTACAGCTTAGTACCTTGCACATAGGCAACAGAAGCAGATTGGACATAAGACTGGCCTCAGGGTTGTGGGTTCAGGTCCTGCCTTTGGAACATACTAAAGAGGTTATCCTGGTCAGATGATTTATCCTGTCGGTATCCCCAGGCAATGCTCTCAGATTTTAAACTACAGACAAGTATCTGAATCAGGGGAAGTTGTTTTTATATCAGGAATTCCCACATAGATGAAATCACAAGTTTGGACAATAAATTTAAAAGAGTTTGCACAAAACTGATACTAAATGGATACCAGCAGTTAATGATTTTGAGATGAAGTGCTAAGAAAAAATTTCCCATGAAGCTTTATTTTCATCATCTGCCAAGTTTAAAAGAAAACTTAGGTACAGAATTATGCAATCTTCGAGTCTGATGCATTGGAAAGGAAAATGATTCCTAAAAGCTTCAATAGTTCTTATCCTGTGCCTGACCACCTCAAGATCACACACATATATCTTCTGTTTCTGGACTGACTGCCCCCAAACCTGGAGCCATGGGTAGTTTGCGGATGCTCATAAAGCTACATTGCCAAGTCAGAAGTTATGTTCTCAACTGTGATTCAGTATGACCAAGGTTTGTGTCCCAGTGTTAGAGCCCCTCTGAGATATGGAAGGGGACCTGGCATCTCTTTCCTCCTTCCAAACTGAGGTACAGGTAGCAATAGGGTGTCTCAACTGAGTATTTGAAGACTATATCTTGAGAATTTTGAAATTCTATTTTGTCACTCTGATTGAGAAGTGGAAAGTCAATGTGTGAAGAAAAGTTAAAAGACATGTAGCTGAAGAGATGTGTCAGGATAGAGAATTTATATTCTTAGAATGAAAAAGTTAGGGGGGAGCCATGAGGAAGGAGAAAATATTAGAGTTGAAAGGGAGTTTAAAGGTCCCTGAAGTCTAGTTCCCATTTAATGCTGAAAAAACATTCATGATCCTCCTGATAAGCGGTAGACTTTGCTTTTTATTGCTGGAAAATGACAGCAAAAAATTGTTTGGAATGGTTGAAGAATAATTATCTGTTTCATGCCTGACAGAAATGTGGATTTTGACTTTTTTAATCATTAGGAAGAAGCAAATCACTTCATTCCAGGAAACACATTGCTTTGAAGTAGAATAAACAAAGAACAAAAAGCCTAAATAAATGCTAACTTTGAGAACACTCAGACAGAAGAAAGGAGTCCAAAAGACAAGAGACTGAGACAGAGAGAAATACAACTAACCTGAGAACTGAGAAAATGACTTAGAACCTGCACCAAGATGTAAGGATAGGGTGGGGTGAGGTGGAGTGGGGTAGGGTGGGGAAGACAATTCTTGCTTCTGCAACTGATTAGAGAAAAGCTCTAATGTTGAGAGTTGATTGGAGCAAAGGTCAATCCACTCTGATTAGTAGTGAACTATCTGATCTCATCTGCCTTGTTCTTTAGCGCCATTTGGAGCTTGAGAGAATGAAAACCTTTTATTTAAAGACTGTCTCATCTAAATTATTCTCTACTGCCTTCTCTGGCTGAAGAGGACATAATTATCTCAGAAAGCATGATTGTATGGCTCTGTAGACCCCAGGTTTAAGGGAATTGCTTGTCACAAAAAGAGTGGAATGATGCTGGTTCACTAAAAGTTCTTCAGTCTTTTCCATAGCCCAGGAGTAGTATAGAAGAGATTTCATGAAACAGGACAGTGGAGAGGCCCAAAAGAGGAGTGGTCCCACCCAGCAGGTAACATAGGTAGCAAATTCTCCCCTGAAGAGATAAAAAACCTGGGGTCCAGAGCTGTGAGTTCTCCTAGGCATGTGGATTTCTGTCCCTACTTATCTCTTGCTGCTATATTTCTGCAGTTTGTGCTTACTCTCCTTCTCCCTCCTACCTGCCTCCTACACACACACACACACACACACACACACACACACACACACACACACACGCACACACACGCACACACCCTAGCTCTATGATTATACACAAGTCACAGCAACTCACTGTGTCAGTTTCCTCGTCAGTAAAGTGGGAATGCCACCTACCACACAGGGTCATCATGAAGGTTAAATGAGACAATATGTATAAAGCACTTTGTTAGTCTTAAAACACTACATAAACACTAGCTTTTATTATTGTTGCTGTTGTTAACCCCATTGGCTCAAGTCTTTTTCTCTGTATGTCTCTATCTCTGTCTGTTTCTCTGTGTGTGTATTTCTCTCTTCAATGGACTGAAAAGAGGTAGAGTCAGTGTGAAGCTCTAATTTCACCCCACTAGGTTCAGAGCTTCCAGAATTGCTATTCTCCAAACCTTCTGATGGGTCCCAGGACTCACATGCTCAGTGTTACATCCAGTGACTCGAACTCCAGCACACAGAGCATTGACAGCTCCTTCGTTATTATACACCCGAAACTGGACAAAGCCTCCGACCAGTTCAACTGGTAAAATACAAGAGAATTCAGCTGATCATCGTGAAAGACAAAAATTCATAGATCAGCTTTAAAGAAGCAGCCCTGGAGTTCCCTCAGTGGTATACCTTAAAACCCAGACTATGGTTTAACACTCTAATGTTAAGCAAGCCCTTCTTGGAGCAGGAACTCATGCATTACAACCACAGACACAGACAGAAGGGACTAAGAACAGTCAAAGACATCACCAGAGATTCCAGCTAAGCCCTGGGCCTCAGTGAAGTCCACTTGCTCACCTGAGGACTGAAGGAAAACTATGGTATTCCTTTTATGGGCATGTCACCATTCCATTGCAAATCTCAGAGGGATGAGGATAGTAGGTAATATTTTTGTTTGTGACTCAGATAACAAGCACTCACTCTGGGCTTGTGGAGAGTAATACTTGACAGTTTTTTCTGCATCACCGAAGTCATAGATGACGGGCACAGCTGGGCCATTGTCATTCCAACACCTGCCAGTACCATATTTCACTGGATACTTCTTCAGGAGACAAAGTAAGACCATGAGAACAGGTGTTTGAGGACCCTGTTGAACCCACTTCCCTGGCATGTTCCCCACCTACCTAGCCCACAAAACCCAGTTTACCTGATAAAGGCCAAACAGGTTCCCTCCCACAAGCTTGAAGAAGTTACTGAAGGTACGATATCTCAGCAGGGAGCTATTCCTCCATTGCTGCAGAGGAGACTTGTTGGACACATGCCAGATGGCCAGGTCTTTGGCCTGGATGTCATAGTAACCTGGGTTCTAGAGGACAAAAGTTGCCTTAGTCCAATGGTGTCAGGAGTAAAATTCAACAAAGGTAGACCGAGGTATATTCTCTCTGAGCAAGATAATATTTTGTTTCTGATAGGGACGCTGGTTGTTGTCCTTCATTCTTGAAGAGGACCAAAATGACATCACTGTGCTAGGGTCAAGTTACAATGTGTCTAACTGTAGTTGGATCAGACCAATATGAGCTCAGAATGCTCTACCACAGGACGGGCACAAATAGTCCATTTGAACATCTGAGGTGGATTCTCTAAATTTGGGCATCTCACATTTCTTTTGAGTTACTTCAATTCTGCTTTTCTCATAGAGCACAAGCACCTTCTATGATAAGGGCGTGTCATGCTGGGAGGTCCTGTGCCATGTCACACAATCCATTTCAAAGTTCTTAAGAACCTTGAGAGTACCCTTGTATCCCTTCTTCTGACCACCATGTGAATGTTTGCCCTGTGTGAGTCATCCATAAAAAAAATGTAGAGATGCTACCTGCCAATAGAATGGGTAAGTGGATTTTCCTCAGTTGACCAAAGATGAGGACTTAACTCATTTTATAGGGTTAGAACAAAGAACAGAAAAGAGTAGGTGACATGATGGGACTGAGGGTAACGTGACTGGTTACATAACTGAGGCATGGGGGACAATATGAACCGCTAGCAGTTGGGAGTGTGGGCTGGCAACAACCCCCTCCTTTCCTCCTGTGACTAAGAAGGCTTCATTTGAATCCACCTGCAAGTTTAACAGATCATACTTCTTTGGAAAGCAAACCAGACATCCTTGAAGAATAGCTTGGTGGTGTAAAGATTCTAAACCAGACTGGGTCCACCCACATCTCCCAAGGATAGCAGAATTTCTTGAGGAAAGAATAGAATGGTGATTAACAGGAGAACTGGATATCTAAACTTAATTCATTACAAACAGCTAAACATCTACACTAAGTTCAGAGGCAAAGAACCATAACTTTAAGCAGTAACGGGACAAAATCAATTAATTAATTGTAAATAATATAAATAAAAATTGTTATCAATTTTATCTTCTCAATGGCCTTCCAGTAAGTCACATTAAGACTTGGATTGCAACTAAAGGCCCTTATTTATTAGACTATTAGCTTTGGAGTCTCATGGATCACATGTGTGGCAAATCTTACTAAACACAGAATCACAGAATTTCAAAGATAGAAGAGTCCTCAACAGTCATCTTGTATAACTCGTATATGGAAGATTCACTATTGTAACACACCTAGCAAGACGTCTATCTTGATGACCTTCAATGAAGAGGAACCCACCGCTTCTCAAGGCAGCGCATTCTACTTTTGAATAGCTCTGATTGTTAGGAAGTATTTTTTTTCAGACATCAAGCTTAAATTGACCATTTTTCATATGTCACCTACTGTTCCTGCTTCTAGATGCTGGAGTCAAACCAAACATATCCAATTTCTCCTCCACGTAAATAATTAGTATCAGGTGCAACTCCTCCCATAAACAATCAAAGAACCACATATTTGAGGGGGCAAAAATTCAGGACCCATCTGGAGGTAAGTCATACTCATTCAAACAAGAAATATTTGACATTCAGAGAGGGTCTAGCAGGCATTCTCAGCATACCTTGTAGTCGTCACTGGTAGCAGCTTCTGCAGATCCAAAGGTGGCATAATTGGCCCAGTTCCCATCACCCTCAGGGTAGTCTTGTCTGTTCCCCTGCTGGCTGGACCAGTGATCCCCCTGGGTGCACTTCCCCGCCAAGTAATTCTCATGCACACTAGCCACCAGGGTCCAGCCACCTCCCCCAGACCTCATGTCACAAAAGGTCTGGTAGATGTTTCCATTGCCAGTCTGAAGGAAATACAGGCCATCTGCAGAAGACAAAGTCATAGAGGTTCACTCGCTGACAACATATGGGTGATCTTAGAGACATGAAAAGGCCTGAAAACCAGAGGATTCACCTTCTAGGATTCAACCAGACTTGGCCGTGGGATATTCTTTACTAGAGAACTCTTCTTTCCCTGAATCTGGATGAGCATTTCTGAGCTGAGGCTGATTCAGGGCATGGAAAAGAGAGCTCCAACTGCAAATCCCTTATTTAAGACTATTTTCTGCATCATCATACTTCCCATTTGTACAATATTTGTGAGTTTGCAAATAGCTTTCCTGAACACTACTCAATGAGAGCCATAATGCACATGTTGTTATTCTCCTTTTACAGATTTTGAACTAAAAGGCTCAGAGAAATTGTTACTTACTATAGTCACACAGTTGATCAGTGTCAGAACAAAGCCCTGAACCTACATTAATTGGCTTTTGCACATGCTTTCTCTTGCCCACTCCTATAGAAGTCAACAAAGAGTGAGCTGAATAATATTGGTGATTTGCAGGCCTGAACCAGCACTTGAGACCTTGTAAATGTGAAGTTCAGCAACACAGAGCTTTTAATACTAATCCTGAGGTACAGAGATCCATGGTGTATACTGACTCACTAGCTTTTCTCCCATTTGGGGTCACTGACCCTGAAGCCTCTGCTCTCTAAGCTTTGCTCAAAGGACACTAATCTGAAAGACTCTTTCCTAGAATGATACTCCTGAGTAGAGCATAGGGCAGAGGAGAAGTGGTGCCCCTCATTTCTCTCCAATTGCACTGCTCTGGAGTAGCCAAGGGGCAGCTAGATGAGGGGATAGAGCTCTGGGCTCGGATTTAGGAAGACTCATCTTCCTGAGTTCAAATCTGGTCTCAGACACTTACTAGCTGTGTGACCCTGGGCAAGTCACATAACCCTCAGTTTCCTCATCTGTAAAATGAGCTGGGGAAGGAAATGGAAAACCACTCCAGTATCTTTGCCAAGAAAATCCCAAATTGAGTCGCAAAGAATTGGACAAAACTGAAACTACTCAACAATAAGGAGAGTAGTCAAGAAAGAGAGAGTAAATGGGCAGGAGATTGGGGAAGGCAATGCAATGAAAACAACATGAGGACCAAGCGTATTTATTGCCTTCGGGCATCTCTGGCATCAGTCTGCTGAAGTTCCTCTAGTGCTCGTCTCTAAGGCAAACATTTGGTTGCCACAGTTTTACTGAGATGAGCTAAAATGTGGTTCAGGTTGCACTACTGAGGGCCCAGTCACCCAGGGAACATTCTGGCTTGTCTTCACTCACCGTCTGACTCTGGACAGCTCTCTTTGATTTCCCTACAGCTCCGAGGTATGGATCCAGAGGAAGAAGCACAGTTCTTTTTTAAGATCAGAGGGAGACCTGAATCCCAAAAACATGCAGAGAATGCTTTTAGTTATTGGTTTGTGCAATTTTCCACCACAGAGAAGAAGGTACAGGTTTCATCTGTCCTTGAGGAGATCGAACTCGCTTAGTTATAGCATCCAGCCCCATGAAGCCTTAACAAATGTGGGGTAGTGAGAAAAGCCAATTCCTCTCCTACCACATAGGTAACATACAACCCTTTGCATATTTTTGGGCTGGTACCTCAATTTCCTCCCACTCCAACTTATCCCAGGACCCAGAAATTAGCTGTCTCAAGTCTGGTATAGGCAATGGGGACCGTGCTGATAAGAAACCCCTGCCATCACCCTCAGGACAATTCTGGTTCCTTGTCTCTCTAATGATTCCCATGAATGCACCATGGGTTGAGGAGAATATTTACTAGCAGAAAATTTGACTTACCAGCACTTTCCTCTTTGGTCACCAACACCAGGAAGAGCAATGTACAACACCAGATCATTATCTTTCTAAATACAAATATTTGTCACTGCAAAGAGAGGCCAGAGACCATTATCTCCCATGTCCCAAACTACTTTCAGGCTAGCAAGTCCTGAGCAAGTAAGGGCCTTGGCCTCCTATACTGGTCCATACTACAGGTGTGCTGGTAAATGTGTGTGTATCTATGTGTGTCTGTATATATATGCATACTTAAAATTATGTCTGGCATATATAATATAATGCTCATATTATATATGCTAGACATACTTTTTAAATCTGCCTCATTCACAATTTCTCCAACAGTTTCATAAGTCTATACAATCAACAAAGCAATAAATCAACCTCTGATTTATGGTTTTGGAGATTTCCAAGGTATAAATGCTCAGACTGAAGATTTACCAACTGGAAACTAGTGTGTCTACAGCATACTCCTGCCTGGACCCTCCACCTTGGACTCTCTTTTACCTTGGGCCTTTATCAGACCTGAAACCTAGACCTTCATTATCTGTGTCCTTCCAGTACCTGAGCCCAGATAGCCCTTCTTAGCTAGTTCTCTCCTCACAGCTTCAGAGAGGGAAATGTTATCTGCTTTTTCTTCTTCTGAGTGAGGTTTATCCTTTGTTGGAGGTGGAAAGACTGAGCCCTTTTATAGAGCTCTGACCCACTGTGTGCTGCTGCCTTGCCCCTTGGAAACTTGTCAATGAAGAGAGTTAACTCTGGGAATCCCAGAAATAATTCTGTCCAACATGTCTAGTCCCCTTTGGCAGGCATTGTCCCAAAGTTCCAGTTTAGTGGAACTAGTATGGTTTCATGGGAAATTCAAAAGCTGTCTGCCCCCAGGGTCTTCTTTTATGTTAAGCAGCATATGGTAGGTAGAGGAGGCAATAGATAAAGAGAAGCTTCAAAGGATTTTCATAGTATAAAACCTATTAGGACTCAGGATGCAACAGAATGAAGTCTCTCCAAGGTTATCATATAATCTGTGATAATAGTATATGTTGATCTAACACCTTCCCTGTGGGAACACCAGTGTGTACAAATACTTTGATGAAAGAAAAATCAGCCCTTTGCGGTTTACTCTTTATTTTGGCATCAATTTGTAAAGACTTTTGTCTTCTACCCTATAGCTTGTAGGGAATCTCTCACTATCCATTTTATAACTGCTAGTAAGGCAGGACTATTTTGAGTTGCTCCTGAGACTTGTGTGGGAAGCTATCTCCCACCTGGCCATGGGTGCTATAAGCAAATGGTTACCCTAGTCTTTTCTGTTTATTCTTTCCTGATCTTAGTTGGACAGGTGTTCTATGATAGAAGGACCCAGGCAATCTTATGAGTTAAGGAAATTTGGAGATGAGAACATAGTTATACTGGTGACCAGAATTTCTAACAGAGTTCACTGAAGCCAGTAGCTATAGATATAGAAGTTGGGAAGGGCTGGGTAATGTCCCTGAGATGAACACACTCAAGCAGCAATTTTGCAAGCAAGGTCCAAAGAGATTTCAGATGAGTACATGAGCAAACAAGTCCAGTAGCAGTTTAGCCTGGTGAAGAGACAGTGAAGGAGAAAAGCAAGTAACACAGCAGCCGATTGACCCATCGTGCTGAGGTACTGTGCTCCAAAGATAAAGCCCTAGCAGCAATATTCCTTGAGGAGCCAGCTCAGCTGAGTTCATTCATTACTCATGCTACGCCCCTACCTTGAGCTTCATGAAGATTGAACAAAGGAAGAAAAAGACTAGTTTGGTGACACCCTTTTCCCACATGTGTGCTTCACTACCATTTTCAAAATATATTTTTATTTCATTAAATATTTCCCAATTACAATATTTAAAAATTTTAACATTTTTAAAATTTTGAGTTCCAAATTCTCTCCTTCTGTCCTGCCCCTCACCTTTTCAGAAAGTAACATGATATTAATTATACATGTGAAGTCATGCAAATTAGCCATGTTGGGGGAAAAAAAGCAAGAAAAATAAAGAGGATAAAAAGTATGCTTCAATCTATACTCAGAATTTGTCAGTTCTCTCTCAGGAGATGGATAGCAGCTCTAATCCTGAGTCTTTTGGAATTGTATTGGATTATTATATTAACCAGAGTTACTAAGTCTTTCGTAGCTGATCATCATTACAATGTTTTTACTGTGAACAATATTCTCCTGGTTCTACTTACTTCAGTTTGCATCAGTTCATATGCCTCTTCCCAGGTTTTCCCCCTTATCTTTATGTTGAATTTTCTTTCTACTTTATGTTGTCTATGGTGTTTTTTTCAATAATATTTTATTTTTTCCAATTGCATGTAAAGACAATGTTTAACATTCATTTAAAAAAAATTTTGAGCTCCAAGTTTTTTCTGCCTCCCCTCTCCCCTTCCTAAAAAATAAGAATTTTAAATATGTGCAATCATGTAAAATATATTCCCATATTAGTTATCTTATGAAAGAAGAAACAGACTAAAAGAAAAAAACATGAAAAAGATAAAAAAAAGTGAAAATAGCATGCTTCAATCTATATTTAGACAACATCAACTCTGTGGATGAGGACAGCGTTTTCCACCACAGGTCCTTTAGAATTATCTTGGTCCATTGTATTATTGAGAGGAGCTGTTATTCATAATTAATCGTTCCACAATGTTGCTATTACTGTGTACAATGTCCTTCTGTTCTGCTCACTTCACTTTATATCAGTTCATGTAAGTCTTTCCAAGTTTTTGTAAAATCTACCTGTTTGTAATTTCTTATAACACTATATATATATGTATATGTATGTATGTATGTATGTATATATACATACACCATGGCATGCCTCAGTTTCCAATTCTATGCCAGCACAAAAAGAGCTGATATCAATATTTTTGTACAGGTTGTTTTGCATTTTCTATGATGTCTTTGGGATATAGACCTAGTAGTAGTATTGCTGAAACAAAGGATATTAGGTTTGATTACCCTTTGGGCATAGTTCCAAATTGCTCTCCAGAATGGTTGAATCAGTTCACAACTCCACCAACAGTGCATTAGTGTCCCAGTTTCCCCACGTCCCCTCCAGTATTTATCATTTTCCTTTTCTGTCATATTAATCAATTTATCTATTGGGGAAATACTTGTGTTCTTATAAATTTTATCCTGTTCTCTACATATTCGAGAAATCAGGCCTTTATCAAAGACACTTACTATAAAAATTGTTTCCCAGGAGACAGAGCCAAGATAGCAGAGTAAAGGCAGGAACTCACCTGAGCTCTCCCCCCAAACCACGCCCCCCCAATACCTTTTTAAAAATGAATAAAATTCTAGAGCAGCAGAACCCATAAGACATGATGAAAAAAATTTCAGCCCAAGAAAATTTGAAAGGTTGGCAGGAAAGGTCTCTGACACCAGGGTGAGATATGAGCACAGTCTAGCACAGGACAAGCCAGCACAGCCGGAGCCCCAGCAAACTGGAAAAGATCTTGAGATCTGAATCGCTGGCAATGGTGGTATGCTCCAGAACTCTCAGCCCACAGATAGCCCAAAGACAACTTAGAACGTCAGCAGGAAAGTTCTGTCGCACCTGGGTGAGAGTGGGATGTTGTCCAGCTCAGGTTGTACCAACACAGCCCTGGCCATAGCAAACCAGGAGCAGGTTTGGGAGTGACTGAATCAGCAGTGGAAGTGGCAGTGGCAGTAGCAATGGCAACAGTTGCTTCCAGAGTGGCAAGGGTTTAAACAACTGGTTGGAAGGAAGCTGCAGGAGTCTTTTGGCTAGCACTGAGGCAGGACTCTGTTACTTTGCCCATACTTGGATCCAGGACACAGTCCCAGGGAGAGGAGGAGCACTAATACAGCAGAGTTTGCAACCACATTGGAGGGGGGACCCTCCTCACAGTTACAGGGCAGAAAATAGTGCTTGAGGCCACTCATAGACAAGTACACAGGCCAGTAGAGGAGTAAACGCATCTCCTTAGATTATATCACCTTGAAAGAACTGAACATTTACAGGTCCCTAGAAGTATCTCTGAAAACAGATGTACACAACCTCTGAAGCTTGGGACAGTGTGCCCTCCACCCTGGAAGCAGAGCCCTTTAACAAACAGTCAAAAGCCTATTGCTATCATCTGGGGAAATGGGCAAACGACAGGAAGAATTCTGACTATAGAAAGTTGTTATGGTGACAAGAAAGATCAAAACACACACTCAGAAGACAATAAAGTCAAAGTTCCTATATCCAAAGCCTCTGAGAAAACTATGAATTGGTTTCAGGTCATGGAAGTGCTCAAAAAGGATTTTGAAAATTAAGTAAGAAAGGTAGAGGAAAAATTGGGAAGAGAAATGAGAGTGATGCAAGAAAATCATGAGAAAAGCAGTCAACAGCTTGGTGAAGGAGGAAACAAAAAAAAATACTGAAGAAAATAGATTCAAGAGAGATAACTTAAGAATTATTGGACTGGAAGCCATGATCAAAATAAGAGCCCAGACAACATCTTTCAAGAAATTATTGAGGAAAACTGTCCTGATATCCTAGAACCAGAGGATAAATAAGTTATTGAAAGAATCCATGGACCACCTCCTGAAAGAGATCCCAAAATGAATTTCCCAGAAATATTATAGAAAAATTCTAGAACTCTCAGGTCAAGGAGAAAACATTTCAAGTAGCCAGAAAGAAAATTCAAATATCAAAGAGTAACAGTCAGCATTACACAGGATTTAGCATCTTCTACATTAAAGGATATGGGAAGATAAGGGAAATTGGACTACAACCAAGAATCAGCTACCCAGCAAAACTAAGGATAATCCTCCAGGGGAAAAAATGGACAGTATTTAAATATGGAACTTTCAAACTTCCTTGATGGAAGACCAGAGCTAAACAGAAAATTCAATTTTTCAAATGCAAGACTCAAGAAAAGTATTAAAAAGTTTAACTGGAAAGAAAAAAATAAGTTATTAAATAACTGTTTACACTTACACAGGGTACTTATATCTCTTAATAACTGTATCTTTATTAGGGCAATTAGAAGAGGTATACATAAGAGAAGGTAGAGGTAAAAGTTGACTTTGATGGGATCTAGCCCTAGCTATTTGCCTGAATTTCCTCATGTGTAAAATGAGCTGGAGAACGAAATAGCAAACCACTTCAGTATCTTTGTCAAGAAAATCCCTAATAGGGTTGGGGGGGGGGTTAGTGGGGGGAGGTCACAAAGAGTTGAACATGACTGAAAAATGACTGAACAACAGCAATAGCTTTGTTTATTACAAAGAACTGGGATTTTATGTTGGTCTTTTAAAATAATAAATATGGAACTCTATGTGAGAATAATTATACTATTGACCCTTTTCCTTGAAAGCTTAAATTCCCAGAACAGAATATATAAATTCAAATTTACCCCCAATTATAGTGATCATAAAATTACCTTTGGGAAGTTTCTATGGACTTATACTGCCCCATATCCCTTTGGAATTGTTTCTGGGGAGACCACTGCACAGGATTATTTTCTCCTTGTTTTCTATTAGCTCACAAGTCAAATAATATAACTCTGAATAATGCCCATTCCAATGCTTAGGGTCTAAAGGTTTCCCAACATTGTGTAACTGAGTGAACCCAGTGGAGATGGCTATTATATTATCATAGAGCTGACTTTAACTTCACTGAAGTTAATGATAATGAACTTTTGGCCCCCTTCCTAACTGTTCCATAACTCTTACCTTTCTTGGGGTATGGTAAATTGGACAACAGATGGTTGTGAGGATAATAAAGATAGTCTTAATTCCAGATGGTAGGGGTTGTTTCAATAAGTTCCCTGCAATAATGCCACCTACCCTATAATTCAAACTTATTCTATATATATATTCCTATATGGCACCTGTTACTTTATTCAGGTCAAGGCAGGAGGCTAGCCTCATCCTAGTGGCTCCAGCCATAAATAAGTGTAGCTTTTTTCTTGAATACCTCTCAAGCCCTGGGCAACAGAATTATGGAACTCTTATCAGAGAGGAGCTCAAATTACCTACTTTTGTATTAAGTAGGATCTTTTTAGATACTATTTTGTGGGGTATTGGGACTGGAATGGGCATTGAGAATTCTTATGACACTGTGACCTTGAGTAATGAAGTAAGTGCCCTAGGTCAACAACAAAGAGATTTCACACACCTCCAACAAAATCAGCATCATAATATAGTGTGTTATATGAAATATTCTAAGATTATTTGGAATTAGACCAATCAATGAAATTTGACTAACTGGAATCAGTTTGAACACCCTAAAAATATTGCTATTCTAACTAGCTTGGCCTTGTCTTGCATAGCACATCAACAAATGCCACTCAGAAACTTGAAAAGATACAACTTGGCTCTTAATTGACTGTAGCTATCTAGAAGCTAGGTCTCCAACTTCCTGGCATTCCTAACTGCTATAGAAAAACAATCCAGCACAAAAATCAAAACCATAGATATTTGGACTTTATATTTTGAAAGTGCTGCTAACCACACCTTAATATCAACTATTCTGATTTTAGGGGGCGAATTCCATGTTTTGCTTATTCGTGTTAAAACTATATGGGTTCCAAATGTTTTAGGAGATTTAGAGGATTGTAATGAGCACATCGTGCTAGACTCCTTTGGATGTAGATGATATCCATAGGACCTAGTGTATCTTCAAGACCTATCACTTGTAGAACCATTTTCCCTAGATTTAATACAAGGTAATTGTTTCCTTGGCAGCTAGATGGCCCAGTGGATAGATCACTGGACCTAGAGTCAGAGACACCTGAGTTCAAATCGTCTCAGCCACTAACTACCTGTGTGACCCTGGGAAAGTCACATAACCTCTGTTTACCTTAATCCACTGGAGAAGGAAATGGTAAACCACTCCAGTATCTTTACCAAGAAAACCCCAAAGACAGTATGGTCCACAAAGTCACAAACAATCAGACATGACTGAACAACCACAAATTTACTTGATAGTGGAAAACAAGATGTTTGCATTTCCTCTTTCCATAATTTATTCTGGGGAGTTGATATCACTTTTAACTCAAGCAAACCTCTCTGTACAGAAAATGTTACCCATGTAAGAGATGATGTTTCAGGAGAAATTTACTAGACCATATTAGGGAAGAAAATGAATCTTCAGCGAAATTGTGTTGTTCCTACCTATTCTATAAAATTGGTAATGAGATGAGATAAACTTCATCAAGAAATGAGAAATAATCATAAGGTGGTCCAGGCTTTGGAGGCTTATTTGTACAAGACAAAATTTGTACAAATAATACATAATGAGAGTAAATTTCTGAATATAGCTAAGTAAGAATATTCCCTCACTATATTTAATTGGCATGCACCATTTGTTTTTTTTTAATTATCTGATTATTCTCCTAAAGCTTCTGTTTCTTGTACTTATTTATTTACTCCATTGTAATATTACTTCTTTTCTTTTCCTCCATGTGACTTGGTCCTATTTTCTTACTAGATATCTCTTCCATTTAATAGCTCAAACTGAAGTGCTAGCTGATGCATAATATTACTGTTGTAGTTCCATGATGTGTTGTAGTGGGACCATCTTAAAGAATTCAGAGCCAGACCACCTCTAATCTAAGTACAGGCATTTGTTGAGATTGATGTCTCTCATGAAGTGGGTTAAGTTCCAAGGGGTACCAGAAACTTTAGAGAGAGCAAGATAGATTTTTATTGGGTAAAGGCAACTACATAACAGAAATTATTAATATTAAAAAGGCAGGAGGGGTTTGTTAAGGGACTAGGTTATGTGGAAGGGTCCCAACCAAGTGGAATTGAATATATGATTACCCACAATGCAAATAGAAAAACCCATAAGGAGGGGGTATGTATATATGATAATGATATTATAAGCCTCTCTATGTCACAAGTGTACCTAAAGGACAGCTTTAGCTATTATTTCACAGGTGCCTACTTAGGGAAAGTGCCTTTTATTGTTTTGGGGTCCACATCCTGCTTGAGAATCCTGGTGGTGCTGCTTTCTGATTGATTTGAGTATTGGGGTCCTGTCTGAGACTAGATGGATGTGATTGTAGTTGAATGCATGGACACATCTACTGTTTCTATGGGAAATATAAGGAATGGGTCTGGAGGCAGTGGCTAGCAAGAGGCAGTGACTGGGATCCCATCACATGGATGTGCCTGCTGATTCTGTGAGAAATATGAGTTAATGAACACACCTGTTGTTTTAGTGAGCAGTAAGACATATATAAATATGTTAGGATATTGAGTCGGGGTGGGGGTTGAGTGGCTGGGTAGGGACAGTGGGCCTGCTGTTTGGTGGGACTTATAAGGAAATTAGAATATTGGGGCTGGGGGCAGCTTTATAAGGATTCCACAATTACCTATACTCACTCATGTCCTATCTACCAATTGTGCAAAATTTTTTCTTTGAAATTCTAGAAATTTGGAGTGGCTACGTGGCACAGTGAATAGAGCACCAGCCCTGGAGTCAGGAGGACCTGAGTTCAAATCTGCCCTTAGACACTTAACGCTTACTAGCCATGTGACCTTGGGCAAATCACTTAACCCCAGTTGCCCTGAATTCCCCCCTCCAAAAAGCAAAAAACAAAAATTCTAGTAAATTTTATTCTTCTCTAATATCTATCAGTTGTTGCTGCAAACTAATCAGAAAACTTGGAATTTTTATATTTTTCACAAATGAGCTCAAAAGCCAATTGGTTTAAACTCTTTTTGGAAGGTTTTTTTTTTTTAACAAGTTGGAAATCCATGGTTTGAAGTTCCATAAGAGAGCTTATAGCTAATTTTTTACAGTTGATACTTTTACATTATTTTTGGTGACAAAGCTTCAGTTTTAGAATGTTTTGCAGGGGAGCAGAGCCAAGATGGTGGAGTAGAAACAGGACTTCCACATGACTCCCCCTCCCACCTCCTCCAATTCATGCAAAAAATGACTCTAAACAAACTCTGGAGCTACAGAACCCACAAAATGACAGAGAGAAGCTAATTTCCCACTGAAGACAGTCTGGCAGGCCGGCAGGAAGGGGCCAGCACAGCACTCTGGGAGCCAAGCCCAGCCCCATGTGAGCTCAAGGTTTTAGCCTCAGGGTGGCCACAACCAGCCTCTGTCTGGAGGGACTTCAGATCACCAGCAGCTGTAGCAGTTTCCAGAATTATCAACCCATAGAGGCTAAGGACAAAGTGAGAGGTCACTGCAGTGTGGACTTTAGGAACAGGGAGTTCAGGTGTACGGTCCAGCCTTTACCCCCAGGAGGGAGAAGTGGCCAGCGTATGTCAGCCATGTAGCCACCACAGCATGACTGCTTCAGAGCTCCAAGCCTGCAGATTGTAAGGGGACCAAGTGACCAGTCCGAAGGGTAATCACTCTTGCTTTAAAGTGCTTGGATCTGGATTATGGTCTAGGTTAGCGGTCCTGGGGTGCATGACCAGTTTGCCAGTGTGTGGAGGATTCAGAGAGGGCACCCAACTAATAGCTATGGCAGCTGAGAAAACCCCAGTGATTTGGTACAAAGCTCCCCTCTCTGGTAGCAGAGTTCTACTGTGGGAAAAAGCTCAAAAGTTAAGTAATTGAGTGACAACATGAGCAAGCAATGGAAGCAAAACAAGCACAGAAATTCAACTTTACACTCCTATTTTGGGGACACAAAGGATCAAAGCATGGAACAGGAGGAAGACAATAAAGTCAGAACTTCTGCATCAAAAGCTTCCTAGAAAAATATGAGCTAGTTACAGGCCATAGAGGACCTTAAGAAGGATTTTGAAAACCAAATAAGAGAAGTGGAGGAAAAATTGGGAAGAGAAATGAGAATGATGCAAGAAAATTGTGAAATGAGAGTCAACAACTTGACTGAAAAAAATAACACCTTAAAAAATAGATTAAATAAAATGGCAAAAGAGGCTCAAAAAACCAAAGAGGAGAAGAATACCTTAAAAAAGTCCAATGTGCCAGATGGAAAAAGAATCTCAAAATCTCACTGAAGAGAATCATTCCTTCAGAATTAGATTGGAGCAAATGGAAGCTAGTGACTTTATGAGAAATCAAGATACCATTAAACAGATCCAAACAAATGAAAAAATAGAAGGCAAAGTGAAATATCTAATTGGAAAAACCACTGACCTGGAAAACAGATCCAGGAGAGATCACTTAAAAATTATTGGACTGCCCTTCCTTCCTTTCCCTCCTTGGGCTGCCACAGCCTTGGATCTTCTCCACCCACATTATAAAAGGCCCTTGAGGTGGAGCCACTGCTACTTTCTTGCTCTCCTGCAGAAAGAAGCACCCATAGTAAAGGCTTCGGCTTCCAAGTCACCTGGACCTAGCAAGCTCAAGTCACCCTGACGCAAGTTACTCGGACTCTTAAAGAAATCGACCAAATCCCCATCTCCCCACCCACCTGCCCAAACAAGCTCGCCTCCGCCTCTGGCGCCACCGGTTCCTCCAACTCCTCCCAAATCTCTCCTTTCTTCCCAGCGGCCCTTGCTTCCGAAGCCTTCCCAGCCGCCCTTTCCACCGCTTTTCCCCAGCTATCCTGTGCCTCCAGCTCCTCTCAAGCCTCCCAAGCGGTCGGAAAAGATGGTGAAACAGATCGAGAGCAAGGAAAACTGACTCAGAATTGAAAGATGCTGGATCAAAATTAGTAGTGGTTGACTTCTCAGCCACATGGTGTGGACCATGCAAAATGATCAAGCCTTTCTTTCATTCACTTGGTGAAAAGTACCCGGATGTGATATTCATAGAAGTGGATGTAGATGACTGTCAGGATGTTGCTACAGAGTGTGAAGTGAAATGCATGCCAACATTTCAATTCTACAAAAAAGGAAAAAAAGTAGGTGAATTTTCTGGAACCAATAAGGAAAAGCTTGAATCAACCATTAATGAATTGAAGTAATTGTGGATCCTGTGAACAGTGTGAACAACTATCAGCTGTCTAAATTATATAGCTTATATATTTTTTCTATTTCTAAAAAAAAATCAAGTGTAACCAAAGTATGTATCCAGATAACATTTGACTGTAAATGACAATAAAATGTAAATCCAACCCTTTGAAAAAAAATTATTGGACTACCTGAAAGCCATGATCAAAAAAAAAAAGAACCTAGAAATCATCCTTCAAGAAATTCTCAAGGAAAATTGCCCTGATGTTTTAGAACCAGAGGGCAAAATAAAGGTTGAAAGAATCCACCCATCACCTCCTGAAAATGATCCCCAAAAGAAAACTCCTAGGAATATTATAGCCAGGTTCCGCAGTTCCCAGATCAAGGAGAAAATATTACAAGCAGCCAGGAAGAAACAATTTCAATACTGTGGAAACACAATCAGGATAACTCAGGATCTGGTAGCTTCCACACTGAGGGATTGAAGGGCTTGGAATATGATATTCTGGAGGTCAAAGGAGCTGGGATTAAAACCAAGAATCAGCTACCCTGCAAAACTGAGTATCATGTCTCAGGGGGAAAATATAGCTATTCAATGGAATAGAGGACTTTCAAGCATTCATGATGAAAAAACCAGAATTGAACAGAAAATTTGACATCCAGATACAAGAAGCAAGAGAACCATGAAAAGGTAAACAGGGAAAAGAAATTATAAGGAACTTATCAAAGTTGAACTATTTATATTCCTACATGGAAAAACAATAATTGTAACATATGAAACTTTTCTCAGTATGAGAATAGTTGAAGGGAATAGAAATGTGTGTATATGTCTATATAGGAGGGTATTAGGGCATATGAATACATATGTCAGTGTGTGTATATATATGCGTACAGGTATACATAGACAGAGAGCACAGGACCAATTGAATAGGAAGGGATGATACTTTTAAAAAAGGGATGATACTTGAGAGATGAGAGAGGAATATAATGAGAGGAGATGGGGAGAAACACAATGGGGTAAATTATCTCATATAGAAGAGGCAAGGGAAAACTATTACAATGGAGGGGAAGAACAGGAAGGCAAAACAGAATGAGTCAACCTTACTCTAATTGAATTTGGCTTAGGGAGGGAATGACATACACACTAAATAGGGTATCTCACCCTACAGGAGAGTAGGGGGGAAAGGAATGAAAGGGGGGGTGATGGAAGGGAGGGCAGGTTGGGGGGGAGAGAAGTTGGGAGCATACACTTTTGAAAAGGGACAGGATCAAAGTAGAGAATAGAACAAGTGGGGCATGTGATAGGATGGAGGGAAATATTGTCAGTCGTTCACAATATATCCCCTATGGAAATGTTTTGCATAGCTACACATGTACAACCTATATTGAAATGCTTATCTTCCCAGTAAGGGTGGGTCACAATGGAGGAAGGGAAAGAATCTGGAATTCAAAGTTTTCAAATCAAATGTTTAAAAATATATTGTTATTATTATTATCATTATAATCATTGTTATTTTACATGCAACTGGGAAATAAGATATACAGGAAATAAGATATATAGGCACTGGGGCATAGAGATCCATCTTGCCCTACTGGAAAGTCAGAGGGGGTAGGGGGGTGGATATAGAGGAGAGATCAGATTGGGGGAGGAGGTATTCAGTGGGATTGCTGTTTTGGGGTGGTAGGTAGGGGGAAAATGGGGAGGAAATTTGTAACAAAAAAAATGTTTTGCAAATCATGATAGCTTCAGGAAGATGACCCCAGGTGGTGCAGAGGTCCAGACAAGGCCTGATCAACGTGGTGGCAAGTTGACCCACCAGCCACAAGGGCCACTGCCAGGCCTATCACTGCAGGGCCTGGACTGGACAGAGCAGGGTAAGAGACAAATTTAGGACCCCTGGCAGGGGCAGCAGCTACTCCTAGGACTACCAAACCACAGCCTAGAAATGTAAAAAGCCCCTATCAGGACCTCCAGGAACCAGGATGGCAGAGTGAACCCTGGCTGCTCCAATCCCCCCCTCTGACCCTGAAAACATAGTAATTATTGCCCCAGGGCAAAACCTTAAACAGTAAAGGCTTGGGAACCCTAGAAGAAGGGCATGGCTAGGACCCTGCCTCAAAATGGGTAAAAAGCAGACTGCAAAGACAAAGACTCTGGAGTCCTACTATCTTGAGAGGGAGGAACCAAATTCAGAGGGAGACAGTATTGACTCCACACCCACAGCTAAAGCATCAACAGGGAACTGGTCTCAAGCACAGAAAGCACTCTTAGATGAGCTCAAAAGGAACTATGAAAACCAAATTAGAGAGATAGAAGATAAAAGGAATAATTCTTTTAAAATCAAAATTGCAAAATTAGAAAAACATTACAATGAAGAAAACAGCTCCTTAAAAAGAAAAATGTGTGATATGGAAAAGGAGCTCCAAAAACTAACTGAGGAAAATAATTTGCTAAAAACTAGAATCAACCAACTTAAAGTGAATAACTCTATGAGGAACCAAGAATTAGTCAAACAAAACATCAAGAATGAAAAATTAGAAAAAGAGGTAAAATATCTCAATGGAAAATAACTGGGGCGGCCAGGTAGCACAAGTAAGAGCACTGGCTCCAGTATCAGGATGACCTAGAGATTGAATTCTGGGCTCAGACACTCGGCACCACACCCAGAAATGGCTGGCCATGTAACCTTGAGCAAGTTACTTAACCCCGATTGCTTAAAAAAAAGAAAGAAAGAAAGAAAGAAAGAAAGAAAGAAAGAAAGAAAGAAAGAAAGAAAGAAAGAAAGAAAGAAAGAAAGAAAGAAAGAAAGAAAGAAAAAGAAAAATAGCTGACCTGGAAAACAGATCCAGGAGAGATAATGTGAGAATCATAGGCCTACTGGAAAATCATAATGAAAAAATGAGCCTGGACAACATCTTCTAAGATCTCATCAAGGAAAACTGCCCTGAGATACTAGAACCAGAGAGTAAAATAGAAATCAAGAGAATCCACTGGACACCTCCTGAAAAAGATCCCAAATTGAAAAATCCTTGAAATGTTGTGGCCAAACTCCAGAACTACCAGGTAAAGGAGAAAATACTGCAAGTGGCCAGAAAGAAACAATTCAAATATGTCAGAACCACGGTGAGGATTGCACAGGATCTGGCAGCCTCCACACTGAAAGATTGGAGGAAGTGGAATACAATTTTTCACAAGGCAAAAGAGCTCAGGTTACAACCAACCATCACCTACCCAGAGAAATTTAACTTATTCTTCCAGGAAAGAAGATGGTCATTCAACCATATAATGAATTTCCAGACCTTCCTGATGAAAAAGCCAGAACTCAATGGAAAATTAAACCTCCAGTCACCTCTCTATGCAAGAGAGACATAGAAAGGAAAACAAGTAAAAAACACACACACACACACACACACACACACACTGTTATTTAATAAGAGCAAATAATTTTAAATCAAATTGATGATTTAAAAAAACCTTATTAAGGGCTACAAAGAGACTGCAATGGAAGAAGAGGAAAGAATGGAGTGGAAAAGGATAAATTATGCCACACAAAGAGGCATAAAAACAATATAGTAGAGGGAAAGAAGGGAAGGAGATGAGCATTATATGAGCTTTTCCCTCATTGGTTCTGGTGCAAGGAGGAAATAACACAACCATCTCTTCTTATCAAGAAGAGACACAAAACATATCATAACAGAGGGAAAGAGGGTAGGAAGAGGAACTTTGCATGACATCTGTTCCTGTCAATCTTGGTTCGAAGAAGAAATAACATACTATATTAAGTATAAAAATCTATCATATCCTACAGACAGTAGGACAGGGGAAGGGTGAAGAAAGGAGGGGGGTGGTTAGAAGGGAGGGAAGAAGTAAGGGGGAAGGGGAGGGTTGATAAGAAGGGAAGGTGGTCAAAAGGAAAACTCTTAAGGAGGGGAAAGGAGAAGGGAAGAAAAATAAAAGCATAAACAGGGGAGGGAATAGGATGGAGGGAAAGAGACAGTAATCATAATTGTGAATGCAAATGGGATGAACTCTCCCATAAAACGAAGATGGATAGCAGAATGGATTAAAAGCCATAATGCTACAATATGCTGTTTACAAGAAACGCATCTGACACAGGGGGATACACACAGGGTAAAGGTAAAAGGCTGGAGTAAAATATATCATGCCTCAGCTAAAGAAAAAAAAAGCAGGGGTAGCAATGCTTATCTCAGATAAAGCAAAAGCAAAACTTGATCTAATTAAAAGAGATAAGGAAGGAAACTATATCCTGCTAAAAGTCACTATTGAGAATGAAGCAATATCATTACTTAACATAAATGCACCAAGTGGTATAGCATCCAAATTCCTAGAGAAGAAGGTAAGGAAATAAGAGGAAGAAATAGATAGCAAAACTATACTCGTAGGGGACCTTAATCTCCCTCTCTCTGAACTTGATAAATCCAACCTCAAAATAAACAAGAAAGAAGTTAAGGAAGTGAACTAAATTTTAGAGAGGGTAGTCATGATAGATCTCTGGAGAAAATGAATGGGGATAAAAAGGAATATACCTTTTTCTCAGTGGTACAAAAATTGACCATGTACTAGGACATAAAAACCTCACAATTCAGTGCAGAAAGAAGTATTAGAAATATAAGAAAGAAAGAAATATTAAATGCATCATTCTCAGATCATGATGCAATAAAAATCATATGCAATAAAGGGCCATGGAAAGAGAGACTAAAAATTAATTGGAAACTAAACAATCTAATCCTAAAGAATGAGTGGGTCAAACAAGAAATTATAGAAATAATGAGTAACTTCATTCAAGAGAATGACAATAATGAGACAACATACTAAAATTTGTGGGATGCAGCAAAGGCGGTTCTTAGGAGAAGTTTTATATCCCTGAGTGCATACATGAATAAATTAGAGAAAAAGGAGGCCAATGAATTGGGCATGCAATTGAAAAAGCTAGAAAAAGAACAAATTGAAAATTCGCAATTAAATACTGAATTAGAAATAATGAAGACCAAAGGAGAGATTAATAAAATTGAAATTAAGAAAACTATTTGAATTAATAAATAAAACTAAGAGCTGGTTTTATGAAAAAATAATAAAATTGATATTTTATTATTGTCAATATGATAAAAAAAGAAATAAGAAAGCCAAATTATGACTATCAAAAATGAAAAGGGTGAATCTACCTCCAATGAAGAGGAAATTAAAACAATAATTAGGAATTATTTTGCCAAATTGTATGCACATAAATTTGACAATCTTACTAAAATGGATGAATATTTACAAAAATATAAGCTGCCCAGATTAACTGAAGAGGAAGTAAATAACTTCATCTCAGAAAAAGAAATTGAACAAGCCATCAGTGAACTCCCTAGGAAAAAATCTCCAGGGCCAGACAGATTTATTAGCGAATTCTATCAAACATTTAAAGAACAATTGATTCCAATACTCCACAAACTATTTGGGAAAATTAGTGAAGAAGGAGTCCTACAAAATTCTTTTTATGACACAAACATGGTACTGATACCTAAATCAGGAAGAGATAAAACAGAAAGAGAAAATTATAGACCAATTTTCCTCATGAATATAGATGCAAAAATTTTAAATAATATATTAGCAAAAGGACTACAGCAACTTATCACAAGAATAATACACTTTGATCAGGTAGGAGTTATTCCAGGAATGTAAGGATGGTTTAATATTAGGGAAACCATCAGTATAATTGATCATATCAACAATAAAATTAACAGAAACCACATGATTATCTCAATAGATGCAGAAAAGGCTTTTGACAAAGTACAACATCCATTCCTATTAAAAACACTAGAAAGGATAGGAATAAATGGAGCCTTCCTTAAAATAATAAGTAGCATCTATTTAAAGCCATCAGCAAGTATTATATGTAATGGGGAAAAGCTAGAAGCATTTCCAATAAGATCAGGGGTGAAACAAGGGTGTCCACTATCACCCCTCTTATTCCATCTGGTACTAGAAATGTTAGCAGTAGCAATTCGAGAAGAAAAAGAAATCAAAGGAATCAAATTAGGCAAAGAAGAGACCACATTATTACTCTTC
The DNA here is from genome assembly GCF_028583685.1 of Petaurus breviceps papuanus. Taxonomy (NCBI): domain Eukaryota; kingdom Metazoa; phylum Chordata; class Mammalia; order Diprotodontia; family Petauridae; genus Petaurus; species Petaurus breviceps. Next base: position 4,743,808 of record NW_027187267.1, read on the forward strand.
GCAGATATGATGATATACTTAGAGAATTCTAAAGAATCAAGTAAAAAACTACTTGAGACAATAAATAAATTTGGCAAAGTTGTAGGATATAAAATAAACCCACATAAATACTCAGCATTCCTGTATATTTCTAATGAAATCCAACAGCAAGAGATAGAAAGAGAAATCCCATTTAAAGTTACTGTAGACGTTATAAAATATTTGGGAATCTACATGCCAAAACAAACCCAGCACCTATATGAACACAACTACAAAACATTTTTCACACAAATAAAGTCAGATCTAACTAATTGGAAAAACATCAATTGGTCATGGCTGGGTTGAGCTAATATAATAAAAATGACGATTTTACCTAAATTAAATTACATATTTAGCGCCATATCAATCGATTTACCAAAAAATTACTTTATAGAACTAGAAAAAATAGTAACAAAATTCATTTGGAAGAACAAAAGGTCCAAAATATCAAGGGAATAAATGAAAATAAATGCTAGGGAAGGTGGCCTAGCTATACCAGATTTGAATCTGTATTATAAAATAGCAGTCATCAAAACTACTTCGTACTGGCTGAGGAATAGAGCAGTGGATCAATGGAATAGATTGGGTACATAAGACTCAGCAGTCAATGACTATAATAATGTACTCTTTGATAAACCCAAAGACCCCAGTTTTGGGGATAAGAAATCACTATTTGACAAAAACTGCTGGGAAAACTGGAATATAGTATGGCAGAAACTGGGCATAGACCATTGTCTAACACAGTATACCAAAATTAAATCTAAATGGGTGCATGATCTAGGTATAAAGGATGATGTTATAAGCAATCTGGGAAAGCAAGGAATAGTTTACCTGCCAGATTTATGGAGAGGGGAAGACTTCATGACCAAACAAGAATTAGAGAGCATTACAAAATGCAAAATGGATAACTTTGATTGCATGAAATTGAAAAGTTTCTATACAAACAAAGCCAATGTAACCAAGATTAAGAGGGAAGTGGGAAAATGAGAAAGAATTTTTACAACCAATGTCTCTGATAAAGGTCTCATTTCTAAAATATACAGAGAATTGAGTCAAATCTATAAGAATACAAGTCATTCCCCAACTAATAAATGGTCAAAGGATATGAATAGGCAGTTCTCAGAGGAAGAAATTAAAGATATCTATAAGTATATGAAAAAATGCTCTAAATCACTATTGATTAAAGAAATGCAAATCAAAACAACTCTGAGGTACCACATCTCACCAGTCAGATTGGCTAAGATGACAAAACAGGAAAATGATAAATGCTAGAGAGGATGTGGAAAAATTGGAACACTAATACATTGCTGGTAGAGTTGTGAACTGATCCAACCATTCTGGAGAGCAATCTGAAACTATGCCCAAAAGGCTATAAGTAATTTCATGTCCTTTGACCCAACAATATCACTTCTAGGGTTGTATCCCAAAGAGATCATAGAAGCAGGAGGAAGACCCACAAGTACAAAAATATTTACAGCAGCTCTTTTTGTGGTGGCAAAGAATTGGAAATTAAGGGGATGCCCATCAATTGGGGAATGGACAAACAAGTTATGGTATGTGAATGTAATGGAATACTATTGCACCATAAGAAATGAAGAGCAGATGGACGTCATATTTACCTGGAGAGGCTTAGATGAACTGATGCTGAGTGAGAAGAGCAGAACCAGGAAAAATTTGCACACAATTACAGATATGTATGTGTGATGACCAACTTTAATAGACCAGACCCTTCTCAGAAATGCAGGGCTATAAGTAAACTTCAAAAGACTCATGATAGAGAGAGATGTCTGCATTCAAAGAAAGAACTAGAAAAAATAATTTGAATGCTGATTGAAGCAAATTACCTGCTCTCTTTCTTTTTCTTGTTTGGTTTTGTTTCTTCTTTGTTTCCCATTGTTCATTCCATCTGATACAATCCTTCTTTATAACCTGACTAACGTCTAAAGTGAAACTATTTGCAGATCCTATACTTGATTGTATGTCACCATGGGGAGGGGGGGAGGGAGAGGAATGGGGAGAAAATTTGAAACTCAAAGAACTGGGGAACTGAATCTTGTAAACTCAAAGTAGACGAACAAATTAATAAGGACCAAAAATAAATAAATAAATAAATAAATAAATAGATAGATAGATAGATAGATAAATAAATAAATAAACAAACAAACAAACAAATAAACAAATAAATAAATGAATGAATGAATGAATGAATAAATAAATGTAAAAAAAACTCATGATAGCTTCATATTATCATTAACATCTTAAGACACACTATACACTTAGGGCAAAGTTTACCATTAATGAAAGCAGATGTAGATTCATATTTCAAGTAATCTTTTGAGTATTTCAATTTTCTTAGCCAACTTTTTACCAGATCTCATTGTCATTGTTTTTATTTCTGAGTAAAATGAATAAGCTCATGAAGAGCTGGTAGTAGGACTAAGAGAAATATCAACTTTATCATATTTTTTCATTTATTTAGTATTTTATTCTCCCAGTTATGTGTAAAAACAATTTTTAACATTCATTCTGAAAATTTTGAGTTCCAAATTCTCTCCCTTCCTCCCTCCCCACCCTACTTCATTGAGAAAGCAAGCAATTCAACATAGATTATACATGTGTAGTCATGCAAAACATTTCCATAATAGTCATATATAATTATTTTCCATAATAGTCATATTATGACAAGAAAACGGGAAAAACTCAGGAAAAATAAAGTTTTTTAAAAAGTATGCTTCAATCTGTATTCAGACACCATCAGTTCTTTCTCAGGGGATGAATAGCATTTTTCATCATGAGTCCTTCAGAGTTGTCTTGGATTGTTGTATTACTGAGAATAATTAATTCATTCACAGTTGATCATCTTACAATATTGCTGTACCTTTGTACACAGCACATTCACTTTGCATCAATCCATGCAAGTCTTTCCAGGCTTTTCTGAGAGCATCCTACTCATCGTTTCTTACAATACAATAATATTCCATCATAATCACATATCACAACTTGTTCCCCAATTGATGAGCATTCCCTCAATTTCTAAATCTTTGCCCCTCAGAAAAAAGCTGTTACAAATATTTTTATCTCTTTTAGGATAAACAGACTTGGTAGTGATATTGCTAGGTTGATGACTGCATCAATGAAGTGCAGCACAAAACAGAAAAGTGTGCAATGATGGACACAAGCCAAGTGGAAAGCTTGTCAGTACAAGTCCATTTATTTATCTGAGGGCCCAGATATTTACACACTTTTGCAGTGGGGAGGACAAAGCTTTCCCATGAGAAAATGTTGTAGAGAAACGCAATGTTGCAGATAATGTTGCTTACTCCCTAACAGCCATATTGCTTCTCAGCACCTCCTTTCCACTTCTTGGTACTTCTCCCCCTTGTTATCTTGGTCAGCATGGTCTGTTCTCAGCTAGAAGGCATGGAGGGATGGGGAGCCCACATCCTGAGAGAAGCCCTTCCATAGGACAGGGAATCAACTTTCTGAGATAAGCAGCCCTTAGCCTGGGACGATTCACAAGTAAGAGGTGGGCTGGCTTTAGCTTACTTGGACTCCTCAGAGCTAACCCTCAACGTCCTACTTGAACCGTTCAGTTTTTGGCCCTCAACATCTCCCCCTTTTTTCTATCTTAAAAATTTCAGTCCATGGACCTCAGTGCCCAAGGCTAGGATAACCCAGGGGACCAGCTTAATTAAACAAAGCAGTATTAGACAGATTACCAACAGGGCAGCTATACCAGGAATTAGGTGAAGAAGCATAGAAGCATAATGAAAAAAAGGGCTAAAATGATTATATATATCATCAACAAGTTGTTCTACATCTATTCCTGCTATTTTAGTATTTATTAGAAAGCTTGTTTAATTAGCTAGCATTCATAGGTCAGTACCATAAGTGGAATTGTCCCAAACCTCTTGTGGGTGTTGCTTTATTCCATCCCAATCTAAATTTGATCAATACGTGCCTGAGCAGCTAATGCCCCAGACACAGTTCATGCAAGGTCTTCTGAAAATCGTGCAGTCTGAACTTGAGTATGTAATGTTTGAACAGATACAGTTGTAGATACCAGTGAAGCAATACATGAGATTATAGAAACTATTCCAAAGATAATACAGTTTACACAGTATTTTTTTCCATACCTTCTTTTCTAACTTGTACAATGCTCGATCTGTGGTTAGATACCACCCTTCTCTAATCTTAACAGGATACAAAGCATACCATGGTCTTTCAATAATAAACACCCTTTTATAATCCCATAAACTACCATTAATGCATTGTTGTACATAGCAATTAAAACAACTGATGTTAAACAGTCTTTTTTTGTTCTGTGAGGTGATAAACAGTTCTTTTTTGTTCTGTGAAGTGGCTGAGACACATAAGCCCAAAATTCTATTGTTGTGGCCTGTGTTCCCTCACCCATGGTCATCATGGCCAGGAACATTGATGTCAGCATGCAAGCTTTCCGAGTTTTGGATCTCTGAGTGCAAGGTCATCTTTTTCGGGCCTGTTTCTCTCTTCTCCCCTTCAGGGTCAGCCTGGGCATCTCCTGGATCAAGGTATTCACAGGGTCAGATGTTCCTCTTGGGGACCCACACCGGCTTTTCTGCTCCATCTGGAAAAATACAAGTGTACCCTCATCCCAAGTGATTAGCTTATCTGGTACTAACCACTTTTCTGTTCGAGGATCCTTCCATATAACCAGGACTATTTTTCCTTTTGTCTTTTTTATTGTGTCCAAAATGTTTTTCAGTGGGCGTAATGCCTTGTGAATCTGGTGTCAAAAAATGTATTGTATATACTGCCATATTGAGTTGTCTCCTCCTCCTTCTCCTCCTCCCCTCCCCCCGCCCCCCCCCCCCGCTTTTTGCTTTGCAAGGAACTATTTTTCCTCTCAACTATTGCTTGACCCATGGGGTTGTAAGGGATGCCCATGAGATGTGTAATATTATAACACAAAAAGTATTTCTTAAGAATCTGAATGCTGGGACGTTATCCATCTTAATGACCCTTGGCCTCACCACCAAAGTGAAACAGTGAAGGAGGTGATCTATAACTGCTTAGGCTGGTTCCCAGGTTTGGGTTGTGGCCATGATGAAGGAAGAAAAAGTATCAACAGTGACGTGAATATCTTGCAGTTGCCCAAATGGGTGGTAGTGGGTGACATCCACTTGCCAAATTTCAAGGGAATACATAGCTCATGGGTTGATGGCAGTACTAGGAGGTACTCTTTTTATAGCTTTTTGAGCCAATTTTGCCACCATTTGGGGGTAGGTGATTATGCTGCGAGGTGATTGTGCTGGTAAGTATACCCATTCCAACACTGTCTCCTTGATGTATACTACCATTTGGATCCTTTGTGTGGGCATCATGGTAATCTCTGAAGGTTTTCCCTATAACACTCATGTCACACTACATGATTCTATGACCTTTTCTATTTTTCTCAACTGGTCCTCTGCTTCCCTGGTCAATCTTCTAGGGGATGTGGGGTCTGCATCTCCTCTTAGTATTTTAAATAATTCTGTTAACTACTGAGTTTCTATCTTTAAATAGGGTCTGACCCAATTTATAGCTCTCAATAGCTTCTGGAAGTCATTGAGTGTTTTTAATTGATCCCTTCATATTTCTATTTTTGGGGTCTGATATGACTTTGCTCCACTATTTGTCCTAGATAAAAATAAGTTGGTGCTTCCTGTATCTTTTCAAGGGCCATCTTTAACCCCTGTACCTCAAGGGCTTTTGCCATTTCCTTCAATATATTATTTAGTAATTCGCTATCTGGATGTGCACTAAGTATGTCATCCATGTAATGTATAATGTAAGCTTGTGGATAGTTTTCTCTAATAGGTTGTATTATTTGTGCAACAAACTTTTGACACGTTGTCGGGCTATTTTTCATTCGTTGAGATAATACTGTCCACTGATATCTGGTATGGGGTGCTCTCAGATTAACTGATGGCATATAAAATGCAAAATATTTACAATCCTCTGTTCTGAGTGGGATGGTATAAAAACAATCTTTTAAATAAATTACCCACAGATGCCATTCCTGTGGTATCATACAGGGTATGGCAATCCAGGTTGCAGACTCTCTATGGTTTCCATTCTGTCATTAATCTTTCTAAGATCAGTTATTCTCCAGTTACCTGATTTCTTTTTGATTGCAAAAATAGGAGAATTCCAAGGCCTGGTAGATTTGTCTATATGTCCTGCCTGTAATAGCTTTCGGACAATTTCCTGAAGGGCATTAATTTTCTCTAAAGTAAGTGGCCATTGTTCAGTCTATATAAGGTGCCCTTACTTCCAGGTGATCATAGGAGCCTGTATATACTTTGGTCTTGTCCTTTTCTCAACAATGGCCCTTATCCAAAATTTTGAGTTTAGATAGGTGTGGTTTGGATCATTGATCCCATGGCCTGAAATAAACCTCTTCCTCATAGATTTACTGTCAATGATCCTAATATGTATGGTTTAAATTTTCCTGTTTTTCCTTCTATTTGCCACATAGGCCATTTTGCACTTTTTCTGGGCATTTTTACCTCTCTTATGCCTGTAATGGTGTATTGTCCCAATTTTGACGCCATGTTTGAGGCCAATATTCTGCAACTTGTCTGCCCGGGTATCCACTAATCCTTCAAATATCTAACCTTCTATTCTTATTTTTAAAATGGACCACTGATCAGTAACACACTAACTCCAATATGCTTGCTTGCCTGTGCTGCCAAACTTTCCAATACTTCTGACCTTATTTTGCATTTTTTCCATATCTTATTAAGATTAATTGTGCTATTTACTCCCCCTTATTGATAAGGACGTCTCGGTGAGGCTGAGCAGAGACAAGAACATGAATTTCTCCAAGACAGTCAGAATCTATTACTCCTGGGACAATTTTCAAACCCAGTAAGGACTAAGAACTCCTACCTAAAATGAAGCTAAAATGGTCGCCTGGTAAAAATCCATAAATACCTGTAGGAAGAGAACTGACCCCCATTGAGTCAGAAATTCAATAGGAGACTCAGGAGGAGAGATCCAGACCTGCATTGCCTGGGGTAAAATGGCTTAGATCTGCTACACTGAGTTTCAATTCTGGTAAAAGGACTTCTCTTTGTCTACAAGGACTGGCGGTGTCATGCAGAGTGCAGCCCCAATTGTTTGATGGGACCAGGGTTGGTCCCCCAAAAAGTTTCCCTGAATAAGATTGCCATCTTTGTCAGTTTTTGAGTGGCATTCTGAAGCCCAGTGATTACCTCTCCTACACCTAGGACATGGACTGGATGGTTGGTTGACATGCAGTAGCTTGATATGGCATCTGTTGTGAGGCTCTATACTCTTTTCTCATATGTCCTATTTTCCCACAATTATAGCAGCCCATGTTATACTGTGGAGAGCTTCTCAGGGCTTCAGCCATTATTGTTGCATGGAAAAGAGAGGTGCCAACACTTTGAGATCACTGTATCATTTCAGTAATTGAATATGAATTTGATTTTCTTCCTGCTAGTGCTCTCTTACAATCCTCATTTGCATTTTCCCTGGCCAATTTAGCTAATAGTATATTGGAAGTGTCTGTTTCAGAAACACTTCTCTTTATTGCTTCTGTTAGGTGACTTAGAAAGTCTGGAAAGGTCTCTTGAGGTCTTTGAATGATTTTTGTAAATGAGGTACCCTGATCAGTTTTCTAGGTACTTTCATCCATGCACTTTTAGCTGCCTTCATTATTTTCTCATAAGCTATAATCTTTAATTGTTCCTCTATGCCTTGTGCCACCTCCTCCTCCTCATCTGTCCCTGCAGCCGTATCTATTTGTAATATTTTTGCTGCAAGAGGGACCTTATCAGGGGGTTGAAGGCATATCTTTAAAATACTCTGAAGTGAAAAAGCAGATACAGGAAAAACGCCTGGTCCAGCTTCCCTGTAATACTCACCCATTTGTTTACCTACTGTTTGCCATTTCCCTAAGTCTATGGTCCCTTCTTGGGGGAACCACGGACAGCATTTTCATACAATTTCTAAAAATTCTTGGAGCTGACTGCTAGTGATTAACAAGCCCCTTTCTTTTACAAACCTTTTTAACAGTTTTAGATAAAATGTGCGGTCTCTACTCCCTGATTGCACCTGCCCCATTTTTGGTCTTTGCTGCGCACTTAAAACCAAAGGTCAAGACCGAATGTCAAATCAAAGGTAAACCAGAGTGTTAATTTCTCTCTGTACCTGTTACTTTTTACTTATCTTGTCTTTTTGCTGTTGCTACTTTGTCTATTATTTTTCCTAAATACATATATAAAAATATATATTTCCTAATATATACTTGCGTTACCTGGTGACCACCTGAACCCTAACTATGGGGGTGTATTCTGTCCTGATGAGACAGTGTATTTGCTGGACTGTGAACCATGTATTCTGTCCTGATGGAACTTCTGTCCTGATGAGACTGTGTAATTTGTGTGTGTCCGTACCTCCAGTGACCAATCCCCCCCCCCCTTACCTTAATAAGGACCTCGTTCCACTGATAGCGTGACGGTTTTTCTCTGGGGCTCTGAGGGTCCTCTCTCCTTGTACCGTCTTTCAGGTGCCTGTTTGGGCGCTACTTGTTGCCCACATCAACACAAGCACAAAACAGAAGAGTGTGCAATGATGGATGCAAGCCAGGCAGGAAGCCTGTCAATACAAGTCCATTTATTCATCTGAGGACCAAGATATTTATACACTTTTGCAGTGGGGAGGACAAAGCTTTCCCATGAGAAAATATTGTAGAGAAATGAAATGTTGTAGACAGTGTTGCTTGCTCCCTAATAGCCATGTTGCTTCTCAGCAAGCACCTCCTTTCCACTTCCTGGTACTTTGCCCCCTTGTGTACCCATTGTTATCTTGGTCAGCATGGTCTGTTCTTAGCTAGAAGGCACAGAGGGATAGGGAGTCCACATCCTGAGAGAAGCCCTTCCACAGGAGGAGTCAACTTTCTGAGATAAGCAGCCCTTTAGCCTGGGACAAGTCACAAGTAAAACCTGGGCTGGCTTTAGCTTACTCGGACCCCTCAGAGCTAACCCTCAATGTCCTACTCAGACCCTTCAGTTTTTGGCCCTCAACACTAGGTCAAAGGCTATGCATGATTATATAGCCTTTTGGGCATAGTTCCAAATTGCTCCGCATAATGGTTGAATCAGTTTGCAACTCCACCAATGGGGCATTAATGTCTCATTTTCCCCACACTGACTCCAACATTTGTTACTCTCCTTTTATGTCCTATTAACCAATCTAATAGGTATGAGGTAGTATGTCAGGATTGTTTTAATTTGCATTTCTCCAATGAATAGTGAGTTAGAGCATTTTTTCATATGGCTATAGATAGCTTGGACTACTTCACCTGAAAACTGATCATGTCTTTCCATCATTTATCAATTGGGGAGTGGCTCTTGTTTTTATAAATTTGATTCAGTTCTCTATATGTTTGAGAAATGAGGCCTTTATCAAAGAAACTTGCTTCAATTTTTTTTTCATTTACTACTGCTAATTATATTTCCTGCCCTGCTATTTCCCCCAATTTATTCTATTCTCTCTCTCCTTTAACCCTGTCCTACCTCAAAAGTGTTTTGCTTCTGACCATCTGCCCTCCCTTCTATCATCCCCCTCCTCTCCTATTTTCCTGTAGGGTAAGATAGATTTCTATACCCAACTAAGTGTGTATGTATTTCCCCCTTTGAGCCAATTCACTCCCACCTCCCCCTTCTTCCCTTCCACTGTAAAAGCTTTTTCTTGCCTCTTTTAGGTGAGAAAATTTGCCCCATTCTACCTCTACCTTTCTCTTTCACACCTTAATTTTATTTTTTGGATATCATCTCTTCATATTCAACTTACACCTGTGTCTTCTGCCTATATATACTCCTTCTAACTACCCCAATAGTGAGAAAGGTCTTATGAATTACAAATATCATCTTCCCATGTAGGAATGTAAACCATACTAAGTCCCTTATGATTTCCCTTTACTATTTGCCTTTTATGCTACTCTTCAGTCCTATATTTGAAAGTAAAATTTCCTATTCAGTTCTGGTCTTTTTATCAAGAATGCTTAAAAGTTTTCTATCTCATTGAATATCCATTTTCCCCCTGAAGGAATATGCTGTTTTTCAGGGTAGCTGATTCTTGATTGTAATCCTATCTTCTTTGCCTTCTGGAATATTATATTCCAAATCCTCTCATCTTTTAATATAGGAGCTGCTAACTCTTGTGTTATCCTGACTATGATTCCACCATACTTGAATTGTTTCTTTCTGGTTGCTTGCAATATTTTCTCCCTGATCTGGAAACTGTGTAATTTGGCTATAATATTACTTGGAGTTTAATTTTGGAATCTCTTTCAAGAGGTTATTGGTGGATTTTTTCAATTTCTATTTTACCCTCTGGTTCTAGAATATCAGGGCAGTTTTCCTTGATAATTTTTTTTTTTGCTTTTTGGAGGGCAATTGGGGTTAAGTGACTTGCCCAAAATCACATGGCTAGTAAGTGTGTCAAGTGTCTGAGGCCGGATTTGAACTCTGGTCCTCCTGACTCCAGGGCCAGTGCTCTTATTCACTGCACCACCTAACCGCCCCTTGATAATTTCTTGAAAGATGTTCAGACTCTTTTTTGGATCATGACTTTCAGGTAGTCCAGTAATTTTTCGATGATCTCTCCTGGATATATTTTCCAGGTCAGTTGTTTTTCCAATGAGATATTTCACATTGTCTTCTATTTTTTTTTCATTCTTTTGGTTTTGTTTATGATTTCTTTATTTCTCATAAAATCATTAACTTCCATTTGCTCCATTCTAATCTTTAAGGAATTATTTTCTCAGTGAGCTTTTGAGCATCCTTTTTCATTTTGGAAAATTCTGCTTTTTAAGGCACTATTCTCCTCCTTGGCTTTTTGGACCTCTTTTACTATTTGGCCTAGTATGTTTTCTAAGGTGTTATTTTCTTCAGTATTTTTTGTGTCCCCTTTACCAAGCTATTGGCTTTTTTCCCGTGATTTTCTTGTATCACTCTCATTTCTTGTCCAGATTTTTCCTCTACCTCTCTTACTTGATTTTCAAAATCCTTCTTGCGCTCCTCTAATTATCTGAGATCAATTAGTATTTTTCTTGGAGGCTTTGGTTGTAGAAGCTTTGACTTTGTTGTCTTCTTTTGAGTGTGTGCTTTGATCTTCCTTGACACCATAGTAATTTTCTCTAGCCAGAGGGGTTTTTTTTTAGTTATTTGCTCATTTCCCCAGCGTATTACTTGACTTTTGAATCTTTGCTAAAGTAGGGACTCTGCTTCCAGGGTGGAGGGCATACTGTCCCAATCTTCAGAGGTTTTGTGCATCTATTTTTAGAAATACTTCTAGAGATGTGTAAGTTTTCACTTCTTTTATGGTGGTGTGATGTAAAGAGAGCTGTTTACTACTCTCCTGGCCTGTGTTCTGGTCTTTTCTGCCCTGGAACTGTGAGGAGCATCCTCACTCCGCCGTGGCTGCAACCTCTGCTATGCTAATGATCCTCCTCTCCTGGGACCTGCCACCCAGGACTATGACCGGGATCCAAAGGAACAGAGTTCTGCCTTAGTGCTAGCAAAAGACCCCTGTGGTCTCCTTCTCACCAGTTGGTCAAACCCTGCCCTTACCATCTGTGAGCTGAGAGCTCTGGATATAGCCACTGCTATATAGTAATATATAATATATAATAGCCACTGCTAATTCAGTTACTACCAAGGCCTGCTCCTGATTTGCTTTGGCCAGGGCTGTACTGGCACATCCTGTGCTGGACTTCACTCCACTCTCAATCAGGTGCAACAGACCTTTCCTCCTGACCTTCTAAATTGTCTTTGGCATCTGTGGGCTGAAAGGTCTGGAAACTGCCACTGCTTCCAGTGACTTAGTCACCCCAAGGTCTGTTCCAGGTTTGCTGGAGCCCGGTATGTGCTGGCATGTCCTGCATTGAACTGTTCCCTTTTCTCCGTTTGGGGCAACAGACCTTTCCTGTCAAACTTCCAAGTTGTCTTGGGCTAGAAATTGTTTCACTCCATCTTTTTGTGGATTCTGTTGCTCTAGAATTTGTTTAGAGTCTTTTTTAAAGGTATTTTGAAGGTTTTGGGGGAGACCTCAACAAGTCTACACCTTGACTCCCCCATCTTGGCTCTGCCACCTCTATCATTTTCTTGTTGTTCATTTGTGCTTGAATTATTAATGTTGAATTTAATCCTGAGTTTCATGGCAATAATACAGTGCTTATTAGCACAGTGCCTGACACCTAGTAGGTGCTTAATAAATGTTTGTTGATTGATCTTTTAAAGCCCCTTATCCTTTTTTTTTTTTAGATTTTACCTAGTTTGTAGGTTCATAGTCATAAATTTAGAGATGGAAGGGATTTCTGAGTTCATCTAGTCCAAACTTAGTCATGTTACTAATGTTGAAACTAAGGCACAAAAAGATAAAGTAACTTGCCCAGAAGACACACAGGCAGTAGATGGGAGAGCAAAGACTTGAACCCATGTCTTCTGACTAAAAACCCAGCAGTCTCTCCATTCTACCATTCAGTCTCCTATTTTTAAAAAGATAGCATACTGCTTTTTCAGTCCGAGCTGTAGCAAGGGGCTGTGCAGGCAACCAGTTTCCCAGCTTTGGGCCCTCTCTCAGTGGCTTTCCTCCTCCGCCTCCAGCACCTTCCCCCTCTGTGACCATGATGGAACAGGCCATCTCCTTCGCCAAGCACTGCCTGCCCGGTGGCATCGCCGCCGCCATCTCCAAGACCGTGGTGGCCCCCATCGAGAGAGTTAAGCTGCTACTGCAGGTGCAGCATGCCAGCAAACAAATTGCTGTAGATAAGCAGTACAAAGGCATAATGGATTGTATAGTCCGAATTCCAAAGTAACAAGGGGTGCTTTCCTTCTGGCAGGGTAACTGAGCAAATGTCATCAGATACTTCCCCACCCAGGCCCTTAACTTCGCCTTTAAGGATAAGTATAAGCAGGTATTTTGGGGAGGAGTGGACAAGCACACACAGTTTTGGAGGTATTTTGCTGGCAATCTTGCCTCTGGTGGTGCAGCTGGAGCCACTTCTCTCTACTTTGTCTACCCCTTGGATTTTGTGAGAACCCACTTAGCAGCTGATGTTGGAAAATCTGGCACTGAGAGAGAAATCAAAGGCCTGGGAGACTGCCTTGTGAAAATCACCAAATCTGATGGAATTTGGGGCTTGTATCAAGGTTTCAATGTCTCAGTGCAGGGTATCATTATCTATAGAGCAGCTTACTTTGGAATCTATGATACAGCAAAAGGTATGCTCCCAGATCCGAAGAACACTCACATTGTGATAAGCTGGATGACTGCACAATCAGTGACTGCTGTAGCAGGTGTGGTCTCCTATCTCTTTGATACAGTAAGGCGGCGAATGATGATGCAGTCTGGTCGCAAAGGAGCTGATATCATGTACACTGGGACAATTGACTGCTGGAAGAAGATTGCTGAAGATGAGGGAGGCAAAGCTTTCTTCAAGGGTGCCTGGTCCAATGTTCTTAGAGGCATGGGTGGAGCTTTCGTGCTTGTCCTGTATGATGAATTGAAGAAAGTAATCTAAGTACATCCTAATTAAAAAAGGAACCAGTGAATATAGATCATGTAGAATACTTAACCATACTTAGCATTTTGGACCATTGACCTTCAAGAAATTCCTGTTGTCTTTTTATCCAGGCCAGATCATGTTTGTAGGGGATCCAGGAAAAGGTCTTAGAAAAAGGGACTCATTTATTGTGATCCATTATTCACACAGTGGTTTTTTGGGAAAATAACAGTTACTGTGGGTCCAAGGTGGCAGATCAACTTAGACCATCTAGTTTAAATGCTCTTTTGTAGGACCATAAATTTGTGTTTAAGTATTTATTTTAAAAAATCATGTCTCCCATTTGTACTTAAGCACTATATATATTATTTTGCACAGCTGACTTTGGCAGTTATGATGATCTGTGTTGGGCATTCTACTGTAAAAACAATAAATACATAGAAGACTAAAAAAAAAAGATAGCATACTGTGTGGAAGAGAGCTAGAGTAAGAGTCATGAAGGTCTAGGCCTGCTTTTGATATACACTGGCTGTGTCATACAAGAGAAGTCATTTAACCTTTTGGTACCTAGCCAACACTTATACAAAACTATAAGATGAAGAGAAAATACCTTAGGAGAGGGAACTTCCTCATTGGGAGTTCTTTATACCAATGTTTAGTTGAAAGGCATAATATACAAAATAGCATTTTGGACCTTTGGCCTTCAAGAAATTCCTGTTGTCTTTTTATCCAGGCCAGATCATGTTTGTAGGGGATCCAGGAAAAGGTCTTAGAAAAAGGGACTCATTTATTGTGGTCCATTATTCACACAGTGGTTTTTTGGGAAAATAACAGTTACTGTGGGTCCAAGGTGGCAGATCAACTTAGACCATCTAGTTTAAATGCTCTTTTGTAGGACCATAAATTTGTGTTTAAGTATTTAGTTTAAAAAATCATGTCATTCATTTTGTTGTTGTCAAGTCATTTTCAGTCATGCCTGACTCTTTGTGACCCAATTTATGATTTTCTTGGCAAAGATGCCAGAAAGGTTTGCCATTTCCTTCTCTAGCTCATTTTACAAATTTGGAAACTGAGGCAAATAGGGTTAAGTGATTTTCCTAGGGTCACACAGCTAGTAAATGTCTGAAGCCAGATTTGAACTTGGAAAGATTAGTCTTTCTGAATCTAGACCCAACATTTTATCCACTGTACCACCTAGCTACCCATAATATACTTCATTAAATCACTTAAATAGTTACACATAAACATCTATCACACTTTAAATGTTGTGGGCCTAGGGTGGATATTTTATAGCAACTGTGCAAGTTAATCTCCCCAATTTTTATACCTTGATCAAACAACTCTGGCTTCTTCTCTTTATATGTTTATATATGGCATGATAAAATTGTTTCCTCTAGTCTATTTTTAAAGAAACATGTTTGTGAATCAAGCATGTGGCTATGAACAAGGTGCCTATCACCACCTGGTGGCAATATGTCTTAGCTAGAGAAAGAAAACTTGATAAATCTTTTAAATCCTGATCTCTCCCCCCCCCCCTCTCTCCCGCTCTCTCTCTCTTCCCCCCCTCTCTCTCTCTCTCTCTCTCTCTCTCTCTCTCTCTCTCTCTCTCTCTCTCTCTCTCTCTCTCTCTCTCTCTCTCTCTCTCTCACACACACACACACACACACACACACTTACAAAGATTATAAGCAAACATCATACTTTGTGACAACCCCTCCTTCCCCAGGGTATATACCATGACTTCTTTTAAGAGTTTTCTTAGCAGAGATACTGCTATTTCCTTCCCTAGCTCATTTTACAAATGAGGAAACTGAAACAAGCAGGGTTAAATGACTGGCCCAGGGTCACACAGCTAGTGTCCGAGGCCAGTTTTGAACTGGTCTTCCTGACTCCAGGCACTTGACTCTCCACTGCACCACCCAGCTGCCTTTTATATTCTCTGTAAATATGTATTTGTAATGGTTGTCTTATTATCTGGAAGAATGAAAGTCACTAATTTGGACAACATGTGTATTCATTCGGCTGGACTATGCTTTTATATTACAAGGGTTTTTCTTTTTCTTAAGGGGCAAGAGGAAGTTAATAATAGTAAAGTCAAAAAAGGAGCACCATTGAAACGTTGTTCTTTTTATTTTATGTTTTTGCCTTTTGGAGGGCAATTGGGGTTAAGTAACTTGCCCAAGGTTACACAGCTAGTTTTTTTGTGTGGGTGTCAAATGTCTGAGGCCGGAACCGAACTCAGGTTCTCCTGCCTCTGGGGCTGGCGCTTTACTCACTGCGCCACCTAGTGCCCCCTGTTTTTTAAAATATAGATAAATATAGAAGGAAGTTCAGAAGGAAGCATAGAAAAGCAGGACAGTTTTGAAAGTAACATGTGAATTTTAATTTTCATCTAAAATCAAATGATACGAAAGATTCAGTTTATATGTAATCCTCTTTTTGTGTTCGGCTCTGTATAAGCTAATGTTTTTTGTTACTTAAGTTCTCAATAAAGAGATCCATTTTCAAAAAGAAAATACAAATCGAGAATAAGAAGACTGATAAGTCAATTATAGCACAGTCAGTACTAGGGAGATGGCTCAGTTAGTCCTCTGATCTATTGAAGCATTCAAAGATACTGGCTACAAGATTAGATTGGAACTGATCTACAATTCTTAGACTAGAGGAAGAATTGGTTATGAGAATAGAAGCCTTACTGAGCCAAGAGGGTGTGACAAGGGGGCAGTCTATCCACTGATCCATCTAGGTGCCCCATCAGCTCATCTATAGGTACTGCCAAAGATGGTTGTCCTATAAAAAAGGAAAAGTTTTAAGATTTGTGAGACACAGACTAATTCCCCTGAGTTGTATACTACCTGTGCATAAGGGAATGGTTAAAAGCCATTGCTACACATGGGTAAGGCAAGGACTAGATATACCACATTGCACAGGGCTTGCTCATGCATAAGACAAGACTAGATATCTCACTGCAGACAGATATAATAGATCCAAGAGAGTAATCTTTTCAGGAAAGGACTTTTGCCTTCCTCAGTAGAGCTGTGAGCTGACATACAACAGAATAGAGTGACTAGGCATCTGAGAGAGACAAGGTGAATTGTTTGATGGACAGTGTTCGAGGGCCTGTGATTGAATATCTGCAGGTTCTGAAGAAAAGAAACCTAAGAATCGGGGTGGCTAGGTGATGGAGTATAGCACCAGCCCTGGAATCAGGAAGACCTGAGTTCAAATCCGGCCTCAGACACTTAACACAAAACTAGCCATGTGAACTTGGGCAAGTCGCTTAACCCCAATTGCCCTACCTTCCCCCCTCCAAAAAGAAAAAGAAAAAAAGAAATCTAAGAATCACGTATAAAGAATGGTTACAAAAGCTAAGTGGTGCTAACATTGCTGGTCTAATGATTGAGATAATGTTCATTGTGTTTGACAATACCCTTCAATCCAAAAGGGGAATCTCCATCCAGATTTGCATAGATAGATAACTATCTGTTGAGGCTTGTTAGAGGAGAAGTTGTACCCCCAAAAGAGCAGTCATGACCAGACTGACTCAAATAATAGAAGGACTGTGGGATAGCTTTGATTTAAGGGTCTACCTAAAGTTAGATATTGGGTAAGGATGCATGAGAAAGCTTACCTGACAAAAACTCAACTCTAAATACCTCAGAAAGATTTTTCCATACCAGGTCATGGAAACCAAAAAGTTCTTATAAAAATCTGGAGATCCTAACAGACTGATGCAGGAACACTACCATCAGAATAAAACCAGAAAGGCAGAATCGTGTCACAATCACAGTGTCACAGAAGATATCCACATGTAGGCCAGGTGAACTTGAAGAGAAAGTAACTTTGGTGGCACAAAAGCTGAGACCTGTCAGACCACAGCAGGAAAAGGAGATGGGACCAAGCTCCACCCCAGGTCCCCAAAATAGGGATCATTAACTCATTATCAATTTCTGATGGGTCTATGACAGATGTGTGGGTTACATGCAGCGCATGATACTCAGAACCAGACGAAAATAGACCTTAATTACCATATGTATCAATTAATAGATGCAAATACATACAAAGCATACAGGATCCATGTAAACAATAGGATTGCCATATGGGCACATATATAACAACTGCTCCAACCTCACCTGTAGCACCATGTTTGGTGATTAGTTTAGTAGGGCTGGTTTTCCCATGATTTGCTGACCCGAACAAGTACATATATATCCTCCATGATCTTCATTAGAACTGAAGTCCTGCATTCTGAAACAAATTTATAGAAGGCCTAGGCTGGCCAGCAGGGTTTACAGTGCTCTGTAGGGTGTATCTACACCTTAGGAGTCTCTCTATAGTTGATGTATCATTTGGGTTCAGTTCTGTCCCCATCACCACCACCACATGTGAACTGGTTGTTCGGTTAATAATAGTAACTAGCATTTACATAGTGCTTATTTTGTGCCATATGCTGTGCTAAGCACAAATATGATCTCATTTGTTCCTCACAACAAACCTGGGAGGTAGGTGCTATTATCATCCCTATTTTGCAGGTGAGGAAATCAGAGGTAAAGTGACTTACTCAAAGTCACACAGCTACTAAGTATCTGAGGCCACATTTGAACTTAGTTCTTTCTGATTCCAAGCCCTGTTCTCTGCACCACCTAGCTGCCCTAGAACAGAGCCCCCAGATTATGGTACAAAAATTTCTCTTCACTTGAAATATTGGGTTTGATCCGCTATCTGATTCATACAGTATTTGGATGGTGGTGTTTTTTTTTTTTTTTTGCTTAGAGTCTATTGTATCTATCAGTCTCAACCTGACTTACAGGGAATCAATATTTAAGCAATAAGTGGTTGCAGTGAATTTGCTTTACATGATCCCCGATAGTCTCTGAAGTTGTTCCATAAATATGTTGCCCAGTCTCTCCACAACTAGGCAAACTAGGTTTCTAGCCATCTCTTAACTCTCTTTTTTTATTGAAGGTCTTTACAACAAATGTGAGCACCATATCATCTTTGTTTCTATCAAACTCTTCTGAGCTGAAGTTATAGCTAGGCAGTGAGTTTCTTTCAGCTTTTTTCTCAGCTGAGAGATTTACTGATTTAACTATCTATAGCAGAGGTATCAAAAATGCTGCTTGCAAGCATACATTTAACAAATGCTACTGAAATCAGATTAAAATGTACTTGTAAAATATTTAACAAAATAAGTAAAAGTGCAATAAAACATAGATAACACTACATTTTGCAACTAAGTCAATATGCAGTTCCATGGGAATCTTTACATATGGTTTAGCAGCTACCACCTGTCCATCCTATAGACCTTAAAACACAAGGCAACGGGTAGATGTTAGTCTTGCCCAAACAAAAGCAAGTAAACCATAAAAGCCTGCAGCATCATTCTTGGTAAATATCCTAAGAGTATCACATATTAGCTCTGCTGAGATTTATTCTCTGGTCTCAATATCCCTACCATGATCAACAGTATGCAATTGAAATGATTAGGATGAGTTACCCCCTTGAGAGTAGTATGGTATTCTTCTATACTTCTTGATGCCAACCAAAGCTATCTCTTTAAGTAACAGGCTTTCAAAGTCTCTACTTTGGTCCAAATGGTTGCTAATGGGCACTGAGAACTGTTCTCCCATAATAGTTTAGTAATCACGGAAGCTTTCTGGTTCCTGAAGCTCCAGATTAAACATGTCTATGGAATACCTTATGAAATAGCATGATAAAATTTGATTTTATTATGCATCATCTTGTCAATTGTTGATTTGCTCAAACACTACTATTTTTTCATGTTTTATTATTTTGTAGGCCTAATGATGCTATTATTGCTTTGCTTTTGCTTTGTTGTTATGCATACTTGCTTGCATTTTATGGATATATGATATGTTGTGATATTGTTGATATTATTTGATATTATATGTCTAATGAGAGTTATATTTATAACTATAGTTACGGGAATTTCACTTCCTTTTAGTAATTTTTATTAACAGTAGGATTCCAATGTATATTTACTTGGGTTAAATGGTGTTAATACCCTTATGAACATATAGGCAAACAGACAACTTGTGCTTTTCCACTATTAATTCTGATCAGGCAGATAAGGCTTGCACGTTTTTGATTGAATGAACACATGATCTGTAGCCGTGGCCTTGAATCATTCTCCTTTTGTTGCCTTAATGTGAAACACTCCCACCAGTTTGTGGTCCTGATAAAGTGTAATAGTAAAGTAATTTAAATATCCCCCTGTATTGGCTTGGTTTTTGGTTTGATTGTGTTAAAACCCAGAGCTTGTCAATTCCACTTGTGGGATGGACTTGTTGACGTGAAAAGAGAAGGCTGGACTGGGAGGAGCTGGTGACATAAATTTAGAGAGACACAAGACAAGAGAGAGGCAGAAGAACTTTTTGGAAGCAGCACCTTTGGAGGCAGAGAGAAACTGAGAGGATTGCTGAGGGACACTTTGAATTGCCCAGGACTTTGAGAGCTGCCACCCAGAGCTGCCAAGGACTGAGGAGACATGGCTGTTATGCTGGTACTTTGTCTGTTTTGATGTTGTTTTGCCATATTTGTCCACTGGTGAAAGACAGTCCTGTTGTTGCAGAAGTCTGGGAACCTTGCTGTTGGTTCAGGGCTACTGAGACTATTCTGCAGACAGAGAGTGAATACTGTCCACTGGTGAAGGAGAGTGCTGTTGTTGCAGAAGTTTGGGAACCTTGCTGTTGGTTCAGAAGCCCTAAAGAAGGATTTTCTTGTTGTATGTTTACAGAAATCCTGGAAGAGGGTTTTGCTAATGTTTTCAGGGGTCCTAGGACTGTTCTGCAAACAGAGAATGAATTAATGAAGAGACTGGCAATGTATCTTGTGGCCTTGTTAAGCTTTGTCTCCCTAGAAACAAAGATTGCTGAGAGCTTGCCTTGTGTAAAGATGAAGAAAAGACCTCCATTTGGGTATTAAGTGCTGTGCTTAAGCTTGTTGTAACTCTGGGGTAGATTCAATTGTGATCCAAGGGTGGGGAACTTTTGACCTTTTTGTGTTCTGTGATTAAACAAATGAATGTACTTCACTTATGATTGGAAACTAATCTCCATTTGGGAAAAAGGGGCTTTGTGATGGACTAAAATGAATGTATAGCCTAGGGGTGGAGTAGTATTTAGAATAGGGGCTTTGTGATTGATTAAATGAATGTAATGTCCAGGGGTGGGGTAGTACTTGATTAAATCAGGTAGTACTTGGAGATTATTGAATCACACTTAGTAAATGCTGTATTTTGAATGATGTCATATTTTGATTCCCTCTGTTCTTAATTTGTCACTGAATAAAATGGAGAGCACCTATGTGGTATTTTGAACCTTGGGAAGCTGCCTTTGCTTGGCATTACATAAAGTAGCTCCTCCAACCATGGCTTCATCCCAGCTTACAACTGATAAAGGACCCCAATAACTTTTCCACCACATCTGATTCTGATTAGAAACTCCCTACATCTTGCACCAACCACCTGTTTTCAACCAAATCCTCTCTTACAGTATATACTCTTGCCACCTGAACTCCAATGCTCAGCATGTTTTCTCCCCACCATCAGGCTGGTATGAGTTTCTTGCATATAAGGACAAACCTTTGTCTGTTTATATTGCCACAGTGTATATGTATACTTTGTTTACCTGCTTGCTATATCAATGAAGCTTATGATTTTTTCCCATATGGTATCATATTATATTCCTGAGTACCAATTTTCTAGAAATCCTGAACCCAGGTATTTGCTTACCTTGAGTCCTGAAGCCAAATGAGACCATTGGTGATGTGAAGATGAGATTCAATTTCTAGAAAATTGGAAACAGAATTAGTAGTTTTTTGTCAAGTATATGGGAAAGAATTAAGATAGTATTTGGAATAAATCTGCCGGTATTTGGAGACCAATTTGTATAGTGTCGTAAGGGATGCTATACCTAACTAAGGGAGTTCTTCACTTTTGTGTAACAGGCAGCTTTGTGTGTTTCAAAAAACAGGAACCCTCACATGTATAAAAATATTTATAGCAGTTCTTTTAGTAGTAGCCAAGAATTGGAAATCAAGGAACCCATCAATTGGGGAATGGCTGAACAAGTTATGGTATATGAATGTAATGGAATAGTATTGTTGCATAAGAAATGATGAGCATGCAGACTTCAAAAAAATCTATCCATCTCCAGAGAGAGAACTGATGAATTCTGAGTACAGACTGAAGCACACTTTTTTTGTTTTTTTTATTTTTCTTGCTTTTTTTTCAACGTGGCTAATACGGAAATATATGTTGCATGACTTCACACGTATAATGAGTATCATATTGCTTATCTTCTCAATGGGTGGGGAAGGGAATGGAGAAAGGGAGAGAATTTGGAAATCAAATTTTTAAAAAATAGTAAAAATGAATATTAAAAAATAAATTAGAGGGACGGCTAGGTGGCACAGTGAATAGAGTGCCGGCCCTGGAGTCCTGAGTTCAAATCCAGCCTCAGACACTTAACTCAAAAATTAGCCCTATGGCCTTGGGCAAGTCACTTAACCCCAATTGCCCTACCTTCCCCCCTCCCAAAAAGCAAAAAAAAAAAAAAATGAGGTTGATTTAGAGTCCTGGGGGTGGGGAATCTGTGGCTTTGAGGGCACATGTGGCCTTTTTGGTCCTTGGGTGCAGCCTTTTAACTGAGTCCAGGTTTTACAGAACAAATCCTTTTATTAAGGGGATGTGTTCTGTGAAGTTTGGATTCAGTCGAAGGGCAGAACTTGAGGACCAAGAGGGTCAAATGTGGCCTTGACGTCACAGGTTTCCCACCCCTGGACCCTATCTATATACTAATCAGTACTACAGGTAAGATTTCAGGTGTTCCAAACAAGTCATGGGGAAGATAGGGTTAGATTGTGCTGGGGAGCACTCTCCAGCCTTATAGGGCTCTACTTCCTACTGATCACCAGGTCAGTCATAGAAATACAGGAATTATCTATATGCATTGACTAGTTTGGGGTGGGGGGAGAAGACAATGGTAGAAATGAGAGCAGAGCACCATAAACGACTCAGCATCTCATTCCTGACCAAGGAGTTTCTGCAGAGAAACCTCATCTGGGCAGCAGCAGAAGCCAGGATTCTCCATCAGTAAAGGAGCATAGAATACCTCTTTCACTGCAACTGTAAGGAGAGAACTTTGGCCACTACGTTACTTACTGGTGTCTAAGCCTCAACTGTTGTAAAAATTAGAAGGGAGAAGATGAGGGTTTGAGATAGCTTCTGGGTCAGGGAAAGTCCAGGGTTACTTTACAGTCTTGAGTAGCAGTGGGGGTTAATCTGAGAGGTCCTGGATGTGAGCCATTTCCTCATAGAGATACTGTCCTTAGGTCACTCCAAGCTGCTGTGTAAGGAATGGGATGGGGGTGAGAGCAAAGTGAAAAGTGTTTGCTTTCAGAAAGGACAAGGACCCGGCTGTTTCCTGCTATTCTTTTTAATGGTCACCAGAGGGGGACATGCTGGTAAGTGATGTTTCCATGGTAAATCCTGCTCAAACCATGGGACATGACTGGAAAGGAGTAGAGAGACAGGGTACTGAAATTGTCTGGGGTGATGGTGAGGTGTTTCAGATTAACACAACCCCATCTTGCTGCATATCACAAACACATTGAGAGAGATGTTTTCTGAGGACCAGATCTCTGCTAGTGGGGCTGGTCAGAGGCAGGCAGAGTATTCTAATAGAGTCATGTCCTGAGCCTCTGTGTGGAGTGTGTGGAGTCAAAAAGGGGGTTCTCCTATTAAAGCTGCTCCACTGACTAAAGTCTCATGGCACCCAACTTCTTTCTGCCACTGAACTGCTGTGTAGCCTGTCCCTTTTATTCTCATAGCCTCTTTCACTTCAACTATACAGTGAGGGGATGGGATAAGGTCATAGATTCATAGATTAAGATAATGGCTACTGGGCTTCAATATCCTCATCTATAAAGGGAAGAAGTTGGTTTGATTAGGTGATCTCCTAAGATCAAGTCCAATTCGAAATCTATGATCCTGTAAGGTTCCTCTCTTTTCCAAGACCTTGGGATTTGAGATATCAATTCTATAATAGGACTACATGATCTCCTGGGAATGTCTGCTTCTTTCTACCATTGCCTACCTCCTAAAGGGATATCTATAAAATAGTACTAAGATGTGCACTGAACTAAACAATTTAAATGGATGTGACTACTGACTTCTTGTATCCTTATAACTCTATCTGGGATATTCTGTTCTAGGGAAAGGAATAGATAGGTGTATTCCTACAAAGCAAAAGTGGGAGTATCTCTGCAACATCTTCCATCTGTGCGTCACATGACCACACAGATATGTAAGAATATACTTGCATTTACCCCCCCCCCAATAAATATTGCCTTGCAGCTTCAAGGACATCCAAGAAGGATGTTCAGAGGCAGGTAGTTAGAAAGAACACAGTTCTTGGGTAACAGGCAGGCTGGAGATGACTATTCTATGTAGTTATAAAGTGCCCATCAGAAATTATACACCAAAGCCCCCTAAAACCTGCCAGAATGGGCCCCTACCAGAGTCCCTGGAAACCACCTGACAGGCCATAAGAGCGAAGGAATGTTTCACCTGTGTTGCTAGAAACACACCCCAG
Organism: Petaurus breviceps papuanus; assembly: GCF_028583685.1. Taxonomy (NCBI): domain Eukaryota; kingdom Metazoa; phylum Chordata; class Mammalia; order Diprotodontia; family Petauridae; genus Petaurus; species Petaurus breviceps. The sequence continues at coordinate 4,768,003 of NW_027187267.1, forward strand.
ATACAAGTCTGTTCTTGTTAGCCCAGATATAATTCTGTTCTTGTTAAGTACCCAAGATTTTACTAGAAATGGTACCACTTCCCCCCTCTTGGAACCACATTTTGTTGATTAGCAACATCTAACTCTATATAAGTGTATCTTACAGAAGACTTGATGCTGTCTTCCCTATTGGGGAGGCAGTCACCAGCTGGTTAATAAACACTTCTATCAAATTACAATTGGCTTTGCTGTCCTGTTTCTCCGATGTCCACTACAGTTAGACTTGCTCATGGGCTCATATCATGAGTCCTAACACTGGTCTCATGAACCACTTCCTGGACTAGGACCAGGGATACTGTAAAAATCTCAGCATATGGTTATTTAGAGAAGAAAGGTTGCTGTGCTATCAAACCCTGTGACAACCCATTATCATTGGTCTTCCCTTTTCCCTCAGGAGAAATGAATGCAGTGCTACACCCTCTACAAAAGTCTGTGTATTTCAGTCAGAAAAAAAAAAAGCAGTATAAAGCACTTAATATGTACCAGCTAGGGCAGCTTAGTGGCACAGGGCATAGAGTGCCAGGACAAGAGTCAGGAAGCCCTAAGTTCAAATGTGGCCACAGACACTTTATAGTTGTGTGACCCTAGGCAAGTCACTTGACCCTGATTCCTCATCTGTAAAATGAGCTGGAGAAGGAAATGGCAAACTATTCAAGTATCTCTATCAAGAAAACCCAAAAAGGGGACATAAAAAGTTGGACACAACTGAAAAATGACTAAAACATGCCAGCTAAGTACTAGGGATACAAAGAAAGGTTTAAAAAAAAATGCAAGGAGCTCAAAGTCTAATGGGGGACATATCTTGCAAATAAGTATGTGTAGACAAGTCATATGTAAGAAAACTTGGAAATGACAATAGAGAATTTAGTTCTGTGATGCTGACCTTGCAATTCAGAGAATATGTCTAGACAGCTAGATCAGGCCTGAAGAGAGTTGCCGTGGGATATATGTTCTCTCTTGTGGTATCTCCAGAAGAATACAGGAGAAACAATATAGAGAACTGACCCCAGATTTCAGGAAACTGTGTTTTGGTGGAAAATCTGGCATTTTCATGCCCTACTTTACTAACAAGATAGAGACACTGCAACATTCAGAGAACAAGAAATTTCTTTAATAACAAACCTTAAGATTGAGATAAAGGAATCTTTGAAGAGGTTTCCTCGAGAAGACAACATGTGCTGCCGTTAAGTTACATTGGGTGGCTTATCCACTTCAGATAGCCTACATCTCCTCGAGAATGGGATGGAGGATTTTAGGGTTGATAGAAGATCTTACAGGCCATTAATAGGTCTATGTGACCATGTGAGGTCACTTATTTTGAAAGAAGGAAAGAATTCCCAGATCTAAAAGTAAACAACTATTTCAATCATGGATGTCTTGAAATTTCAGTTCACACCTTTTGGTACTGAGTCAGTTGGGCCATGAGTGAGAGGGCCTTCTGATGCTTACTCTTTATGAGACTATTAGCTAATGGCGCTCAAAAGCTTGGTCGTCGGAGGGAGAAAGGAGGGGGACCCCCCCCTGGAGCACCGTCGAGGGGCTCCCCTGCAGCCGGACCCTAGCGCGAGGGCGTCCCCAGGCGCAGCTCGCCAGCTGGTCGGCCCCCTTGGCTCGGGGG
>NW_027187268.1:0-27783 GCF_028583685.1 Petaurus breviceps papuanus
AATGTTGAGTGACTAGAAGTTATTTTTAGGGGGCGATGTTGAGGGTTCGTTCTGAGGGGTCTGCCATGGGTGCGAATCCAGGCCAGGGTCCCCCTTGAGCCTTGTTCCCACCTGCCTGGGCCCAATATGTCAGAATGTTGAGTCACCACCCCCCCACGAATCTTTCTTCCATGAAAAGAAGACTCAGAACATTCAGGCCATTCCTGGACACTGGCCCCCTGAGCGATATAGATAAAGTAGTGATGCATGAGAAAAGAAAGCAGGCAAGCATCCCACAGGAGTAACCTCCTGCAAAGTTGCAAGTTAGGTGCCTTATGTAACAAACTATGTGAAGTTTCCCATGTGAAAGTATGATGTAAGTGCTTCAGCTACAGTATGTGACCCCTCACGCTCAGAAGCTTAATTGGGATTTCATTAGCATGCATGCAATAAACGTATGAATCTTTTCATCAGTTATTAAAACTTTCATTTCAGAAAGCAGGATATTTTAGTTAAATGGCGTCATTTACCTCACTTGCTGCACACCCTCCATAGAGGGAAGCAGGTGGCACTGTAGTTAAAGGGCCAGGAATATTTGGAGTTCCAAATTCTCTCCCTCCCCTTTCCTTGAGAAGACAAATAAATTGATATAGAATATGCATGTGCAACCATGAAAAGTATTTTCATATTAGCTCTGTCGCAAAAGAAAATGCAAACCAAAAATAATTTAAAAATTAAAAACCAAGTATCCTTCAATCTGCATCCAGACTACAAGAATTAGTTCTTTGGAAGTGGGTACCATTTTTTTCATCCTAAATCCTTTGGAACTGATTTGGATCATTGTATTGCTTGGAACAGTTGTCATTCACAGTTGATGATTACATGGTACTGCTGCTGCTGTGTACATTCTTCTCCTGGTTCTGCTCACTTCATTTTGCAGCAGTTCATGTTAGTCTTCCCAGGTTTTCCTGAAAGCATCTTGCTCATTATTTCTTATAGCACAATAGTATTCTCTCACAGTCACATAAGAGAAATTGTTCAGCCCTTCCCCAGTTGTTGGTCATGCCTTTGATTTCCAGTTCTTTGCTAGGACCACAAAAAGTGCTGCTATAAGTTTTCTTGCACATATAGGTCCTTTTCTTTTTCCTTTGATCTCTTTCATTTCTAATCTAATAGTGCTATTGTCAAAGGTTATGTACAGTTTGGTAGCTCTTTGGGCATATTTCCTATGTGTTCCCCAGAATGATTCAATTGGTGCACAATTCCACCAAAAGTGCTTTAGCGTCCCTATTTTTCCACACCCCCTCCAAAATTTGTCATTTTCTTTTCCTATTATATTACCCAATCTGGTAGATGCTTCCTCAGAGGTTTTTTATGACATGTCTCTAATCAATAGTTATCTAGAGCCCTTTAAAAATACTATTTTACTTTTTCCCAATTAAATATAAAGACAATTTTTAACTTTTATTTAAAAAATATTTGAGTTGCAGATTTTCTCCTCCTCTTCCTCACTTGCTCCTTCCCTGAGATGTTAAGCAATTAGATGCAGGTTACATGTGTTCAGTCATGCAAACATATTTCGGTGTTAGTTATATTGTGAAAGAAGACATGGATCTAAAGAAAATTAACCAAAAAATAAAATAAAATTGTAAATAGTATACTTCCATCTGTTTTCACACTCCATCCATTCTTACTCTGATTGTGAATAGAATTTTTCATCCCAAGTCCTTTGGAATTGTCTTTATAGACCCCTCACCTAAACATTTTGAACCCCCAAGATCTGAGAAAGGCCTAAAACCTGAATTGGCCTATCAGGAGAGGCATTGTGGTCCATTCTGAGCTTAATCTACCATAATACTTTGCAGTGCACTGGCATAATAGACATGCTTTGCTCTCTCAGTGAACTCAAAATGCCCCTTCCTGTATCAACACTACAAGGCCAGATGAAGCTGACTAGAGCATTCTTTTGTTTATTTTTTTTGTTTTTTTTTAATGCTTTATTAACTTCTGATTTACATCATTTGTTTCCGCCAGATATTGAGTTACAAATTTTCTCCCCGTTTTTCCCCTACCCACTGTCCCAAAATAGCAGTCCCACAGGATATCCCCTCCTCCAATCTGCTCTCTCCCATATTTTCTCCCATACCCCCTTCGACTTTTCCAGTGGATCTCTATTCCTCAGTGCCTGTATATCTTATTCCCAATTACATGTAAAATGGTATTAATAACAGTATACACACACACACATATATGTATATTTGAATATTTGATTTTAAAACTTTCAATTCCAGATTCATTCCCTTCCTTCCTTGTCACCCACCCTTACTGGGAAGATACGCAGTTCAGTATAGGTTGTACATGTGTGGCTAATGCAAAATAATAACATAGTAGATATATTGTAAAAGACTGACTATATTTCCCTCCCTCCTATCCCACCTCCCACTTGTTCTATTCTCTACTTTGATCCCTTCTATTTTCAAAAATGAGTGCTTCCAACTTCCCTCCCCCCCAGCCTACCCTCCCTTCTATTATCCCCCCTCTCACCCCCTTCCCCCCCTACACTCCTGGAGGGTGAGATACCCTATTTAGTGTATATTTCACTCCCTCCTCAAGCCAAATTCAATGGGAATAAGGTTGACCCATTCCCTTTTGCCTTCCTATTCTTCCCCTCCATTGTAACCATTTTCCCTTGCCTCTTCCGTATGAGATAGTTTACCCCAATCTGTCTCTCCCCATCTCCTCTCATTATATTCCTCTCACCTCTTAATTTCACCTTTTAAGTATCATTCCTTCCTGTTAAATTGGACCTGTGCCCTCTGTCTATGTATACCTGTAAACATATATACACACATTCACATATGTATTCATATGCCCATATACCCTCATATATAGACAAATATATATATATTTCTAATCCCTTCAACTACTGAGAAAAGTTTCATAAGTTACAGTTATTGTTTTTCCATGTAGGAATGTTAATAGTTCAACTTTGATAAGTTCCTTATGATTCCTTTTCCATGTTTACCTTCTCATGCTTCTCTTGCTTCTTGTATCTGAATGTTAAATTTTCTATTCAACTCTGGTTTTTTCAGCAAGAATGCTTGAAAGTCCTCTATTCCACAGAATGACCATATTTTCCCCTGAAACATGATACTCAGTTTTGCTGGGTGGGTGACTCGTGGTTTTAATCCCAGCTCCTTTGCCCTCCAGAATATTATATTCCAAGCCCTTCGATCCCTCAGTGTAGAAGCTGCCAGATCCTGGGTTATCCTGATTGTGTTTCCACAATATTCAAATTGTTTCTTCCTGGCTGCTTCTAATATTCTCTCCTTAATCTGGGAATTCCAGAACCTGGTTTTAATATTCCTAGGAGTTTTCTTTTTGGGATCTTTTTCAGGAGGGGATCGCTGGATTCTTTCAACCTCTATTTTGCCCTCTGGTACTAAAACATCAGGGCAGTTTTCTTTGAGAACTTCCTGGAGGATGATTTCTAGGTTCTTACTTTGGTCATGGCTTTCAGGCAGTCCAATAATTTTTAAAATATCTCTCCTGGATCTACTTTCCAGGTCAGTGGTTTTTCCCATGAGATATTTCACATTGCCTTCTATTCTTTCATTTGTTTGGATCTGTTTAACAACATCTTGATTTCTCATAAAGTCATTAGCTTCCATTTGCTCTAATCTAATTCTGAAGCAATGATTCTCCTCACTGAGTTTTTGAGATTCTTTTTCCATCTGGCAAATTCTGCTTTTTAAGGCATTCTTCTCCTTCGCCTTTTTGGGCCTCCTTTGCCATTTGAGTCAGTCTGTTTTTTAAGGTATTATTATCCTCAGTCAGGCTGTTGACTCTCATTTCATAATTTTCTTGCATTGTTCTCATTTCTCTTCCCAATTTTTCCTCCACTTCTCTTATTTGATTTTCAAAATCTTTCTTAAAGTCCTCTATGGCCTGTAAACAGCTTGTATTTTCCTTTAAACCTTTAGGTGCAGGAGTTCTGACTTCACTGTTTTCCTCCTGTTCCATGCTTTGCTGCTTTTTGTCCCCAAAATAGGAGTGTATTGTTGGAATCTTCTGTCTGCTTTGTTTCCTTTGCCTGCTCATTTTGCCACTCAATTACTTGACTTTTGGGCTTTTTGCCACAGTTGGACTCTGCCACCAGACAGGGGGCCTTTCGTCCCAAACGCTGTGGTTTTCTCAGCTGCCGGAGGTATTAGATGGGTGCCCTCTTTGAGGTCTCCACACCCTCTGGCAAGCTGGAACACACCCCAGAACCTCCCACCTAGACTTCAATCCAGATCCAAGCAGGTTAAAGCAAGAGCAATTACCCCTCAGACTGGTGCTTGGTCCCCCTACACTCTGCAGGCCAAGAGCTGAAGCTGTCACGTGGCATTGTCTGGCTGTGCAGGCATCTCAGCGGCTTCTCTCCCTGGGGGTAAAAGCCACGCACTCCCACTTACTGGTCCCAAAGTCCAGACTGTACTGACCTCTCACTTTGTCCTTTGTGTCTATGTGTTGATAAATCCGGAAACGGCCACAGCTGCTGCTGATCTGGAGTCCCTCTGGCCAGTGGCTGGTCAGGCCCGCCCTGGGGCTAAAGCCTAGGTGTGGGGCTTGGCTTGGCTCCCAGAGCACTGTGCTGGATTCCTGCTGGCCTGCCGAACTGTCCTCAGGGGGAGGTTAGCTTCTCTGTGTCATTTTGTGTGTTCTGCAGCTCCAAAGTTATTTTTACAGTCTTCTTTTTACATGGATTGGGGAGGGTGGAAGCCGGAGCTGCGGGAATGTCATGCTTCTACTCCACCATCTTGGCTCTGCCCCCCCCCCCCATTCTTTTGTTTATGACTACCAGGGAAAAGGTGCCTTGACTAGAGGCTACCTTGAATAGTGGGACTTTTCTTATCTAAGTATTTTGTGGACATATACTGTGTTATGTCATGTTAATGGTAAAGAAAACACAGATATCCTGGGATTTTCATTTCAATTGACATTTTGTCAATTATCTTGTCTTATTTACTACATAATCACTTCAGAAATTCCTTTTTCATATCAAGGTTAACCATAGGGAGATCATAATTTTGGTTGATGTTGGCTTCCTGAGCACATTCAAGAGATGCATGAAAAGGTAAAGAGGAAAGAAAAAAAAACATTGTTAAATAAGGTTAAACTGTTTCTATCCCTACATGAGAAAATGATATTTGTAACTTTAAGAACTGTTTCTCTGTTAAGGCAGTTAGAAAGAATATATATAGACAAAGGGAATGGGTATAAGTTGACTTTGATAATACGGTATAAAAAATAAAGAAGCAAAAAAAAAAGAATTGTACTGGAAGAAGAGGGAAGGGGGAGGCAGAATGGGGTGAATTATATCACATGAAGGGGTATGAAAGACCTATTATAGTAGAAGGAAAGGAGGGAGGGGGTGAGTATTGTCTGAACCTTACTCTCATCAGATTGACTGAAAGGGAATAATATACACAATAGGAGGGGAAGGGGAAGAAAAAAAAGTGGACAGCCTAGAAGGGACGGCAGATTGAGGGAGGCAGTGCTCAGAAGCAAAACACTGGAGAGGAGGGACAAAGTGAAAGGGGAGAGCGAGAGTGAGAGTGAGAGCGAGAGAGAGGAATAAACACGTGAAAAATAGGATGGAGGGAATAGGATGCACAGTTAGTAATCATAAATGTGAATATGAATGGGATGAAGTCTCCCATAAAACAGAAGCAGATAGCAGAGTGAATTAGGAAAAAAACTAGAAACTTTTAAAATGTTGTTGATAAGAAACACATTTGAGAGTCATACAGAGTAAAGATAAAAACCTGGAGCAGGATCTATTATGCTTCAGCTGAAGTAAAAATAAAACAGGGTAGCAAACATAAAAAAATACCTAATTATAAGAGACAAGGAAGGAACTTATATTTTTCTAAAAGAAACCATAGTCAATGAATCAATATAATACTAAACATATGTGTAACAAATGACATCACAATTTCTAAAGGAGAAGTTAAATCAGTTACAGGAATAAACTTACAGTAAAACTAGATTAGTCAGGGATCTCAACCTTCCCTTCTCAGAACTAGGTAAATCTAACTACAAAATAAACAAGAAAGAAGTTAAGGAGCTAAATAGAATTTTAGAAAAGGTAGATATGATAGAACTCTGGAGAAAACCGAATGGAAGTGAAAAGGAATATACTGTTTTCTCAATGGTGCATGGTACCTACACAAAAATTGACCATATATCAGGGCATAAAAACCTCACAATCAGATGCACAAAAGCAGAAACATTAAATGCATCCTTTTCAGATCATGATGCAATAAAAATAAAGGGCCATGGAAAGAGAGATTAAAAACTAATTGGAAACTAAATAATCTAATACTGATAAATGAGTGGATCAAAGAACAAATCATAGAAACAATCAATTTCATCAAAGAGAATGACAATAAGAGATAATAAACCAAAGTTTATGGGATGCAGCCAAAGCAGTGCTTAGGGGAAAGTTGATGTCTCCAAATGCTTATATCAATAAAATAGGGAAAGAAGAAATCAATGAATTACGCATGCAACTAAAAAAGCTAAAAAAGAACTAATTAAAATCCCCAATTACGCAACAAATTAAAAATCCTGTAAATCAAAGGAGAGATTAATAAAATCAAAATGAAGAAAACCATTGAACTAGTAAATCAATCTAAGAGTTGGTTTTATTTAATAAATAAATAAATCTTTGGTTAATTTGACTCAAAAAAAGAAGGAAACCAAATGACCAGTATTAAAAATGAAAAGGTAAATTCACCATCAATGAAAAGGAAATTAAAGCAATATTTAGGAGCTATTTTGCTCAATTGTATGCTAGTAAATTGGACAATCTAAGTGAAATGAATGAATACTAATAAATAATCCTAATAAAAATATAAATTGCCCAGATGAACAGAAGAGGAAATGTAATACTTAACCCCATTTTAGAAAAAGAAATTGAACAAACCATGAGTTCCCTATGAAAAAATGCCTAGGGTAAGATTGATTTACAAGAGAATTCTACCAAACATTTAAAGAACATTTCATTCTAATACTGTATAAACTATTTGGGAAAATTGGTGAAGAAGGAGTCCTACTAAATTCATTTTATGACACAAATATGGTGCTGAAACCTAAACCAGGAAGAGCAAAGTGAAGTGAGCAGAAACAGAGCATTTTACATAGTAACAACAACATTGTGCAATGATCAACTATATTTGACTTAGCTCTTCTCAGCAATACATTGTGCCAAAATAATTCCAAAGGGCTTAATGATGGAAAATACTGTCCAAATCCAAAGAAAAAACTGATGGTGTCTAAATGCAGATCGAAGCATACTATTTTTGCTTTCTTTGTTTTTTTTTTCTCCGTGGTTTTTCCTTTTGTTCTGTTTCTTCTTTCACAACATGAGTAATATGGAAATATATTATATGTGATTGCACATGTGTCAGTTATATCACATTGCTTGCCATCTTCAGGAGGGAGAAGAGGAAGGAAGGAAGGAGGAAAATTTGGAACTCAAAATCATAAATAATGAATGCTGAAAACTGACTTTACATGTAACGGGAAAAGTAAAATACTGGGGTTTTTTTGAGAATCAACAAATAAATTGTATTGGAAATGCATTATTATCAAACAGAATTGTTACACCAAGTCACTTGTAACATTGATCCACAAAAAATACTGTTTTTATAAAAATAGCAGAAAGACACAAAGACAGCATAGAGTCAGAGAGAGACAGAAAGACAGAGAAAGAAAAATAGAAAATGAAGGGAGGGCCACAAGGTCATACATAGACAGTGTAGAAGGGGCACCTCAAGGAGCAACCCCAGGTCTATACCATAGCATACTGTCCTAACCTCCAGCCTCTGCTTGAAGACCACCAAGGCAGGGGAACTTGTCAGCTCCTGACATGGCCCATTCTACTTGGCGACAGCTTTAACTGTTAGAGCTTGTTGATAGACATATCTTCCTGACATCAAGCCTAAATTGACTTTCCAATCCATCCTTCATACCTCTTCCTGAAGAGGAATTCACCAAGGGTCCTACTCCTGTTCCCCAATGAACCACCGGTTCTATCATCCCCATACCCCCAATTCCTTTCCAAGATGAACTCAGATAACAGGGCAGTGTCAGAAATCCTGCCTCTGATGCTTAGAACCTGATTGCCCCCAGACAAATGACTTAATTTATCTGAACCTCAATTTCTATATCTTCAAAATTAAGGCGTCAGACTAAAGGATCTCTAAAGTTCTTTTCTAGGTCTACATCTATGACAAGACCCTGGGATGGGATGGGATGGGATGGGAGAAGGTCTGGAACACAAAGTTTTCCATTCTCAGGGAATTCTGAATGAATAACTGAGTGTGTGTCTGTGTGTGTATGTATGTTTGTGTGGGCGCACAGGTGAGGTTGCATTGTGAGAGAGGCAGAATCATAAGTGTAAATCACAAGGAGAACTGATTCCCAGGGTGTAATGGAAATGCAAATTTAAAGATCTTCCCTGCCCCTAGGCTAAAGTGCACCTGGAGCCTGGGGTGGGAGGCTTGTTTTTCAGTAGATACTTCTTGATTGGCCAGTGGGTCAATAAGGTTGTTACATTCTCTGAGCCAGGAGAAGGCTATATAAGCCCTGATGTGTAGCTTTGTTTTGGGGGCTCACTTTGAGAAGTGTTCTGTGATTTGATCTGGATTCTGGGAAGCTGTTGTCTGGAGGCCCCCCCCCCCTGGCTTTGAAAAACCCAGATGTTGAAAGCCAGATGTTGATTTGGTATGGATGTAATGGTTGGACATTTTGAAATCTGTGTACTAGATCTGTTTCTGTCTTGATAATTCTGTCTGTATATTCTGAAGTTCGGGGTGCTGACCTCTTTCCCCTGAACTAGGTAAACAATACATCTATGGCTGATTAAAGTAAGCTTGTTAACCCATTTTGAGTTGCTTTCCTTTATCAAAGCAGATCCAAGAACCTGTGGTGGCAGCCACCCTGAGGATGCCTGGGGTGCTTGCTGCTACACAGGGTCAGGACACTGAAAGGTAGCCTACCTCCATACACGTCAAAGTGGCATAATCACAGATCTTATAAGAGTTTTCTGAGACTGTGGTTGGTTCAGTTCCTGGCTCTGCCACTTAGTGTGAGGCCTTGGACAATACATTTCCTCTCCCTGTATCTCCAATTCTCCACCAGTAAAATGAAGCCATTGCCATATGGTTCATTGAAATGACATTTGTGAAGCTCCTGTTACTACCTACAGGGTCCTATGCCCAGAGCAGAGGAAGGTGACAGGAAGGTGAAATGATGGCACTATGAAGAGACGTGAGGTGAGACGTGACCACAAAGTCCTGTCCTCTGATATGACTAAAGGTCTGAGATCTCATCAATGTGGACATTCCCTCCTAGGATGTAGATATACCTGTTTGCCCTGCCTCCTTCTCCTGCCTGTCTTGGGTCACTCCTCCATGTCCTACCACCATTTCTTGTCAGAAGGCCCACTCAACCTGCTGAAGGCCTTCTGACATCCTCCTAGCATCCTTTACCTCTTCATGGGATTTAAGTGGTTAGAATGATGACAAGTACAAAAGAAAGGCCTAACAAACTCCTTCCAAGAAAGGAAGAATCACTACTAGCTGGGGTGGGCAGGTAGATAGAAAGGGCTTCATGGAGGAGGTGGCACCAGAGGTGGGCCTTCAAGGCCTAGAAGAATTTCAGCAAGTGGAATTGGTGTTAAAGTCCATTCTGAGGCTCACAGGAGCAGAGAACTGGAGACTTAGGAGACTTTGAGGGGGGGGTCATCTAATTGAATGCTCTCATTTTGTGGTATACCTCAAGTTGTGGTATATGAATTTAATGGAATACTATTGTTCCATAAGAAATGATGAGCAGGCCGACTTCAGAATATCCTGGAAAGTCTTGAATGAACTGATGCTGAGTGAAGTGAACAGAACCAGGAGAAGACTGCACTCAGAAAAAAACAACACTGCACGATCATCAACTATGATAGATTTTCCTCTTCTCAGCAATACAATGATTCAAGACAATTCCAAAAGACTCACAATGGAAAATGCTGACCACAGCCAGAGTCTGAATGCTTCACTTTTTTGGGGTTGTTTTTTGTTATTCTTTCTCGTGGTTTTCCCCTTTTGTCCTCATTCTTCTTTCACAACAGGACCAACGTGGAAATACGTTTAACATGATTGTAAATGAATAGCCTATATCAGATTGCAAGCAGTTGTGGGGAGAGTGGAAGGAAAGGGAGAAAGGGAGAAAAATTTGGAACTCAAAATCTTACAGAAATGAACATTGAAAGCTATATTTACATGTAATTGAAAAAAATCCTATTAAGAGAAAAAATTAAAAAATAAAAACAGAGTGAAGAGTGAAAAAAAGTTTTAAAGTAATGGTTTAGTCTGAATTCTGATTGGGACTTCAGGAATTCATTACTCAATTCACTTCCTAAATCTATGATTTCCTTTGGTGCCACATTCCCTGCTTTAACCAGAGTGAGTTATCGATTGGGTTAAAAATCCAATGAAAGGAGTATTTTAAAAAGGCTTAGAGTGTAATAGTAGGAGTTGGACACATGATGGCTGTACCATCTTAACTGATCACAAGGCAGTGCTCTCCTTTAACTAGTAAGCTGCAATATCCGGTTTGGCCACAAGATGTGAGCCTAAAACCACACTATACCTCTCACAAGTGATTAAGTGGTCTACAAGTGTTTATGAAACACCTTTTATATGCCAAGCCCCATTCTAGGAATTGGGCTTGCAAAGACAGAAAGCATGCCTTGTTTTCGGAACCGTACTGCCTATTGGGGGGAAAAAACCTGGTAGAAATAGAAGTATTTATAGAATAGAGAGATGCAAGGTAATTTAGGTGTGAACACACTAAAACAAGAAGGGGGGAGGGAGGGGGGAGGGAAACAACGAAAACTCTGCGTAGTAGAAGGTAGGTCTGTAGATGAGCTGAGAGAGAGAGGGAGGAGGAGGAGGAGGAAGAGAAAGACAGAGAATAAATCAGTATAATACAGTCTTACCTAGATGCATATGAATGTATTTCTATATGACTATGATTATGGATATCTAAGTACATGCATATGTAAGTGTATGGATGATGGACTCGTGTGTATATGCATATCTTTGTGTCATATACATATACGTCTATGTATGTATGCATATGAGTATGTATGTGTGTATACATACATCCTCATACATAGAGCCTTCCTGGGGGGCAGGGGAGGAAGGGGGGGAAGAACAAAGTAAAAAGTGCGTAGCAGAGGGCGTGCTCTGGGAGGCGGCAGCAGCGTCAGCAGCGGCGGCGGCAGCAGCGCAACAGCGGCGTGTCCCGTTGGGCGGCGCCGCGGCCTCTGCGTGACGGGGGGCCGGAGGGGGCGGCAGCGGCGGCGGAGGTGTTGGCAGCGGCGGTGGTGTCGGTGGTGTTGCGGCGGCAGCGGCAGCGGCAGCGGCAGCGGCAGCGGTAGCGGTAGCGGTAGCGGCATCGGCAGCGGCAGCGGCGGCGGCGGCGGTGGTGTTGTCGGTGTTGGGAGACAGCCGCGGTGAGGTGGAGGAGGAGGAGGAGGAGGAGGAGGAAGAAGGGGAGGAAGCTGCGCATTTGAGCCGGAGCGAGAAACGGGGCCCGGGTCGCGCTCTCCGCCCACCGAGATGAGCCGCCAGACTGCTACAGCCCTCCCTACTGACACTAACAAGTGTACGCCATCCCAGATGGTGCCTGCGTTGAATGGCACAACAGCATCGAACAATGACTTGGCTAGTCTCTTTGAGTGTCCCGTCTGCTTTGGCTACGTGTTACCCCCTATTCTTCAGTGTCAGAGCGGCCATCTTCTTTGTAGCAACTGTCGATCAAAGCTCACATTTTGCCTAACTTGCCGAGGCCCATTGGGATCCATCCGCAACTTGGCTATGGAGAAAGTGGCCAATACGGTACTATTCCCTTGTAAATATGCCTCTTCTGGATGTGAGACAACCTTGCCACACACAGAAAAAGCAGACCATGAAGAGCTGTGTGAGTTTAGGCCTTATTCGTGTCCGTGTCCTGGTGCTTCGTGTAAATGGCAAGGCTCTCTGGATGCTGTGATGCCACATTTGATGCATCAGCACAAGTCCATTACAATACTACAGGGAGAAGATATAGTTTTTCTTCCTACAGACATTAATTTTCCTGGTGCTGTCGACTGGGTTATGATGCAGTCTTGTTTTGGCTTTCACTTCATGTTAGTCTTAGAGAAACAGGAACGTTATGATGGTCACCAGCAGTTCTTCGCCATTGTACAGCTGATAGGAACACGAAAGCAAGCAGAAAATTTCGCTTATCGACTTGAGCTAAATGGTCATAGACGGCGATTGACTTGGGAAGCTACTCCTCGATCCATTCATGAGGGAATTGCAACAGCTATTATGAATAGTGACTGTCTAGTGTTTGACACCAGCATTGCACAGCTTTTTGCAGAAAATGGCAATTTAGGCATCAATGTAACTATTTCCATGTGTTGAAATGGCAATCAAATGTTGTCAGGCCAGTGTTTGAAACCTTTGCATCGTACCATCTTTGACTGCCAAATATAAACTCTTTTGGTGGGTGGAAGTTAGACATAATGAAGGTAAATAAAAGAAAAGGTTGTTAAATGCAGGAAGCAGTTGCATGTAATAACACTAACATATTTAAAAATAAGTCAACAGTAAACCACTGAAAATATATATACACCCCAAATGGGTGTCTTTTGTGTTAAGAAAGTTGGTCCTACAAGAAATGTTGTAAAATACTTCTAAACTTGTATTTGTAGATTGAACTGTTGTGTTTCTTGTATTTGACTGACAAGCCATGTTGACCAGTCTGCTGCTTTTTTCCTCTTTGCAAGTCACTGCATAGTATTGCTGCTGTTTGTGTATATTTTGTGTGTATTTGCTAATTATTATTAACTTCTAGTTTTTCATTAAATTTGACTGTCTTTTCTGTAATTCAGGTTTTCTCACTGTTTTGTACCTTTTAAAAGTTAATTACAGGTGTGTTATCTTTTTGATATGCATAATTGTTTATGGTGAAGTATATACATACGTATGTTTGAATTTCTCTTGTCCCCCACAGTAATCAGTTTCTTACAAATATTGTTGTTAATTCAACTATTGTGAAGATCTGAACAGTAGAGAGGGGCAATTAACTATATTGGAAGAGTTGACCAAGAGAATCTCCTAAAGCAGATGCAGATTTAAAAAGAACAATCATTCATGTCCTGAGATCAGTTTTGTTACAGGCTTAGACAAAAGTTCTGATTAAAAATGCTAAAGATCAGGCTGTTCTCTCTATCCTTTCATCCCAACTCCCAAAGAAGTTAGAAAAAAATCAGACATGTTGTTCAAAAATTGTTCTTGTATTAGTTTTGGATGAAAAAGGCGTTGCCATACAGTATTTGTAACTGAAAACAAATCATTTGTGTAAAAAGGCAGTCTTGGGGGGGGGGGAAGCTGTTTTTGGTTTTTTATAATTGTCATTAAAAATGTCTGGCAAACTAAAAAAAAAAGTGCACAGCAGAAAACAAAAGAAAGGGGCAGCTAAGTGGCGCTGCTGTGGATAGAGCACTGGCCCTGGAGTGAGGAGGACCTGAGTTCAAATCCAGCCTCAGACACTTGGCACACTTACTAGCTGTGTGACCTTGGGCAAGTCACTTAACCTGAATTGCCTTGCCTTTCCCCCTCCAAAAAAAAAGAAAAAGAAAACTTGTAAGGAAGCAAAGATAAGATGGACGACTCTCAACAAATGCGAAGTATTTATTGTATAGGCTTTCTTGAAATGGAAATTTACTCTTGTATATTTTGAACCCTCTCTCTTGTTCTGCTGTGCACATGGTAGTGCTTTTTTTCTTTTCTTATTTTGTTTTAGTTTCAGTATTTAAGTTTGTTTATTTTTTTCTTTTCGTATTTTGTATTTAAGTGTAAAAATTTAGAAATAATAAAAAAGGACAAGACAAACACAACTCCAGTACTATTACATTATAAATAAATGGAGATAGAAAACCAAATCCTCTGTGAGCTGAATAGAACAGTGTCATTTTTTCTTTTGAGGGAAATCCCTGTTACTGGGGATGAATTGTTGTGTAGGAGAAGTGGGGGGATGTATTTGGAAATGAATGTGATGATTCAAAACCAAAAAGTACCAATAAAAACAGGATAAATTTTTGAAAATAAATACATAAATGAAGAAGATTTCCAGGGAAGAGTCCTAGGTATATCCTGCTGAGTACATCCCTGGGTCATACTTCTTCCCTTCTCATACACAAGGCCTGGCAGAGTGGGCCCTAGATCCCCAGTTACTGTTTCTGCAAAGAGAGTCACAGGGCCATGGTTGACCCTTCCCCACCCCTAAGTTCTGTGGGACTGGAGTCATTTCTTGGGAAAAGTTCATTGATTCCTGCCCAGTGCAGGAGGATGCTGTGAGGGAATCCTTGAACTGAGGGGCCTCATGACCTCGACCCCCCAAACAAGGGCCTCTTTTCCTACAAAGAGGGACTGGACTTGTGAGGGAGGAGAGGTTCACAGTTCCAGGGAGCAAGTCTGGGAGTGACTGTCACCTGTGGAATGTGACCATTCCTTGAGGGCAGGGGCTGGATTTTTGTCTTTCTTACCCTTACCACAATGCCTGGCATATAGTAAGATCTCAGAAATGCTTTTGCAATCAAAAATAAAATTCAAGGAATTAGAGATCCCTCTTTGAAGAGAGTTATGTCACCAGTAACAAGAGGTGCTCCAGGGCCCCCTCTGCCCACCCCTCCCACCTCCCCCTCCAGGGCTAACTCTAGGGGACTCCTGGCCCACTCCCCTCCTTCTTCCCTCCTGGGGCTCAGACAGAAGGACCTGGTAGCACTTAGAGTTTAGTAGGATATCCAGATCAAATACACAGTATTATTTGATAAGTACATTGGAGACCTATAAAGCCTATATTAGAGAGCTCTGAATTGAACTGAAATGGACTCTACTATTTCTTCTTTTGAAGAAAATCTCTGTTACCATTGCTTATTAGGGAGAGGATGTGGGAGAAATGTATTCAGAAATACATTTGTATTTTATATTTCTTAAGAGCTTGTATTTAAATAAACAAAAACAGTAATCATAAAAATAAGTTAAACTTTTAAAAACAAATGTATAAATAGTTAAAATATCTGGGAAATGATCATGGGTAGATCCTGTGGAGAGTAACCCTGGGTCCCATATCTTTCCTTCTTCCAGATAACAAGGTCTGCCAAAACCCAAGGTGGATATCCGTTCCTAGCCATATGAAGTGTGTTTTGTGAGAACTTGGCCTTGTTTTCCCCAAACATGCTTCTTTATCATAAAAGGGGGAGGTTGGCCCAGGTCCCAGTCACATGACTTTGTTGACTTCAGCTGCTTCCTTGCTCCAAGGATTCTCAGGATTAGAGTCAGGGTTTTTGGCAGTCCTCACAGGTCACAAAGAGGATATGGAAGAACTTACAATATTGATTAATTATTGATTATTGATCATTGATCAATCACTAATCTTTCACTCGGCCTTCAGTTCTGACATGCCTATGACATAGGCTGTTGCCACTTTAGGGGTTAACTTGGGGTACATATATTTTATTTTACAAAATATGTGGTAATTGCAAATGCATAAAATGACCAGTACAGTAGCAAGTAACAATAAAGGGTTAGTAAGAGTGGTAAAATAACGTGTAGGCCATTGCAACTTTAGGGCTTTACTTGGTGTACAAAAATCTTATTTTATAAAATACGTGGCAGTTGCAACTGCATAAAATAACCAGTACATTAGCAAATAACAATAAATTGTTAGCAAGAGCAGTAACATAATGGTGGGCCATTGCAGATCTAAATAAAAAATAAACATGCTGATTGATATCAAAAGTTGGTAAGTGTGAGGCTTCTGCTACTTTGCCTGCCCCTATGTGGGTTTGTATTTTATATTCCTTAAGAGCTTGTTGATTATGGTCTAACATAGTTTGTAATTCTTCAGAAGAAGCTGGTACATCAATTAAAGGTTGTGTGTGTATATATGTATATATATACATATATATATATGTGTGTGTGTGTGTGTGTGTGTGTACATATATATATATATATGTACAGTAGGTAAGGGAAGAGATTTGGGTAGCCACCTCAGCTCAACACCATCCACAATGTCAGGGGAAAAATGGAAATCATCACCCTGCCAGTGGAGAAAAATAAGGTTGGACACACATCCTGAAAAAGGGGCATTTTGTCCTATTGAATCCAAGTCAGTTTGGTTAATAGAGACACATATGTTAATAATAAGACACATATGTTGAGCAGAAATTTCTTATAACATAGAAAAAATAGAAAGTGGAAATAAAGTTAAATCACATAGATTAGAGGAAGGGTTTAACAGGCAGGGCTCCATCTGCCTAGTAGCCATCCCACACATCAAGCCTTTATCACAAGTTATAGTCTTCTAGGTTATGAGTGGTTTTCAGCATCTACATACCGTCCAATAATATGAGGTAAAGCAAAGTGATTATACAAGAAAAAAGGTATAACATGAAATTGACAGAGTATATCACTAGCAACAACTTTATAATAAACTACAGTTCTGGTGCAAGTTGATTTGATTCATTTTATATCAGTGATAGGGTCTTGGACCCAATTTTGTCCAGGGATATGGTATTCAAAAGTTTTTCTCCATGCTTTGGGGTCCCCTGTTGTCAACAACCTTTGAACGTCCTCCTTCTGCACTAGACTATAAATGTTTTGCAGGGGGCATTTCGGCACTTGAACAATATACTGACATTAGTTTCTATCTTTATCTCATTAATTATAGAGGTGTTGAATAACTTTAAAAATTGGCTTTCACAATGTAAGATTCATTGGTGAGGGAAGATCGCTGTGGGTAGCCATTGAACGTTTATGGTCAAAGCTTGAGATACATCCTGTCCAGCACTGCTCAGTCTGCTGGACAGGGTCTCAAGATCTACAGAGTTAACTACACCCAAACCAGTCCCTGCCCCACCCAGAAGTGTATCATCCCATGCTCTCTTTATTCTACTACAAATATCAAATCAGGAAAGGTGATATTGAAATGTATCCAATGCTTTTGAGTGTTCTGGGTGACATTCATACAGCTCTTAGATACTTTTACAAAACTGGCGGGTGTATGACCGGGGTTCCTTCCCTCAATATCTTCATGTAATCCACCCACCAAGTTCGGTTCACTATCACCAAAGCATTGGTGCATACCAAGAACAGATCATGGTAGGTGTCATTTATATATATATCGTGTCTGAGCGATCATGAATAATCCAAGTAGAACAGTTCTCTATAGCCTTCAATATACCATTTCATTGCTCCAGTGGTAAAGAAAGGGTTAGCGGGGCTGCACAGCAAGAGATATTGGTTAGAGTTTGGATTGTCAAGTTAAGTGGGAGATGACCCTGGATTGCAGCTCTCACTGGTACAGCACCCTTCTGCACTGTAGCATTTGATGTGAATATTGTCCATCTGGCAATGTCACATGCCTGCCTGGGAGGACAGGTAAAGTCACCTTCCTGCCGGTTTTGTGATGAGTTAGACCATCTCAAACTGATCATCTGGGTATTAAGGTGTCGAAGTTCCTATCCAGATGTCCAAGCTCTACAACAAGAATGTTCCTGCAAAACACTTTATTCACGTAGAAAGACTTGAGTTAATGGAGTGACATATAATGTATCGTCACCAGGATAACAAACAAGAATGGGGTTATTTTGTCCTTAAGCTACAATTTTGGTTTATCTGGAGGCCAAGTCCTCACCCAGACCTTGGAGCCAATCTTCATAGTGTTAAACCAGTACCTCTAGGCTTGGTTTTAAGAAGAGGTGGTTCGTCCTTTTACTCCATTCAGAATTTAAGCATGGAATGATTACTCTTTGGGCAATTCACTTGTCTGATAAGGCTTAGAACTTAAATTTTCCATAATTACTTTAATTTACCACACAAAATCAGAGACCATGACTCCTCCTAATATGTGTATTCCTTGTGCTGCCAAACTAGAGCATGGTAAAATATGCCCATAGTCTAATCTCCTGAGGGTCTATCCACCAATCTTCCAAAGTATAGAGGTCATAGCCTGCAGATCCCACTGTGCCTTGGAAAGGAGGCAGGGCTCTAGAGTTCAAGGCTCACCACTGTATTGTTTTTAACATTCTGTGACCATAAGCACAGGAGCCCCAATACCACCTCAGCTACAGCCATGCCAAAACTCTCAGAGACATCTACCCATCCCTTAGAACCCTCTGCCTGACAATTTTGGGGGATGGGTTTTCCTGATTCCCAGCCCCAGTCCCAGAAGATAGTCACCTTAAAGTAGTCACCCTTTTAGATAGGGCTGAGTGTAGAAAGGCCCTCTCCTATTTCTGCCAAAATGGACAACAGACTTGGAAAGTATCCTTACAAAAATCGACCTAATAATGACACACAGAGATCAACACTTCTCATTAAAAGCACATATTAAACAAGTTTAAAAGAGGCAGAAATACTCCATCTCCAGTTATCCTGATGAATATCTGGCCACTGGATCCAGATGGTCCTGGAGGAGAAAGTGAGGCTGGTGACCTTGCACAGCCCTCCCTGCCTCAAATCAAAGTCAACTGCAAGTCATGGCATCATCTCCCTGATGTCATGGTCTTCTTCGAGAATGAAGGATAAACACAAGTACACCCCAGCCCTCCCATCTGACACCCCCATCTTCCAGACTGACTGATCCTGAGGGTCCTGCCAGTGCTTAAGTGGCTGTGAGTGAGGTGAGTGCTCCTTCCCCCGCTCCTGCCTCAGCCCCTCCCTTTCTTCTCCCTCTCTTCTCTTACTCCCCCCCCGCCAAACCCATCCATGAAATCCCAGTCCCCAATTGCCTTTGCTTAGTGCGCTTCAGGATGTGTGTAAGGGTGGGTGGCAAGTCCTAGAAATATCTATACCTTTTTATGCCTGTATTATATATTTAGGTAGGATCATCTTTGTGCATCTATGTGTGTGTGTGTGTGTGTGTGTGTGAGTGAGAGAGACAGACTCAATGTGTGTGTGTTCAGGGGGTGAACCTGTGTGTGCCTGCTGCTCCTGCCTGGGGCTTCTTCTCTGCCCAGGCCTTTGTCTGGAAGTCTGGGGCTTGGGAAGTCATCAGATAGGGTGAATTGGGTAGAGGACAGCAGGGAGAAGCCTTTGAAGACACTCTCTCCTCCCCATCCTCAGGTGGACATTTCCATCCATTCTTCCTCCCTCCCTCCCTTTCATCCTTAAACTTGAGGCTAGGGAGAGAGGGAGCAATCTAGGAAGTCTTTCCCTCCCCTTCTCCTATCCTCTCTTTCTTTTGGCATCATTTAATTTGATAACTCATTTGTTTTTTGTTCTAGTGTCAAACAGCACCAGACAAAAGGGGCATTTCCATATATCTTATACAGAATGACCGGCCTGTCCCTGTCCCTTAACCTGTGTATTTCTATGATTTACAGACTCAAAGAAGAGTGGTTTTAATGTGTACCGCTCTCATTATGAGAGATTTGGAACATGTTGTCATAGGGCTATTGATAGCTTGGATTTCTTCCTTGGAAATCTTCCTGTTCATATCCTTTGACCTACAGGAGAATGGCTCTTAATCTTGGAAACTGGAATCAGTTCCTTCTCTGTCTTGCATATGCAGCAGTCCTTAGAGAACTTTACTGCAGAGATGCTTTTCCTCACTTAACTATTACCCTTCTCATTTTAACTGTATTCAATATTTTTGTGTAAAAACATTTCACCTTCATGGAAGGAGAATTATCCATTTTATTTCCTGTGTCCTCTCCATTACCTCTATCTTTACCTCTTCTATCCATCCATGTGAAAAGTAATTTCCTGCTTGTTCCACTAATTTGGTATTGATTCCCCTTTTACACCTAATTCATGTATCCACTTGTAGTTAAATTTGAGAAGTGGGGAGAGGTGTTGATGCCCTATCAAGTTTCTGGCAAACCATTTTTCCCTTATCCCATCTTTTTTGTTTTTTTTTTTTTTGCTTTTGTTTTTGTTTCTTAATCAAATTCTGTGTACTCCTCCCCCTCCTCCCCAACTCCTCCCTTTGAATTTATTAAAGACTATTTTATTTTATATATTTTCTTCTGTACATTGCATACCTAAACTTTTCCATTGATCTCCCTTTCAATTTTTTACAAGTTGAAATTGTTTTCTGGGCAGCTAAATATTCTCCAGAGCCTAAAGTCAGAAAGACTCATCTTCTTGAGTTCAAATCTGGCCTCAGACACTTAGTAGCTCTATGACCATCAGCATGTCACTTAACCCTGTTTCCCTCAGTTCCTCATCTGTCAAATGAGCTGGAGAAGGAAATGGCAAAACACTCCAGTATTTTGCCAAGAAAACCCCAAATGGGTCAGGATAAGTCAGAGAAGACAAAAGAGCGACAACCATTATTTCCATAATCACAGATTTGTAACATAGTTTGGATGTGTTACTGATAGTCACTAAACCCAAAACCCTTTCTTTCCTCCTCCCCCCCTATAATTTCCCTTGAGATTCTTGACCCCTTTTAAAATTGTTATTGTTTTCTGTTTCTTATATCACCAGGGTATCCCATGTATCCCTCCCCTTCCCCATCCTTGAGAGCCATGCTATGTAACAAATCACCTTTTTTTTGTTTTAGGGAGAAAAAGAAAAGCCAGCCTAGCTGATTAATGCATTCAGGAAAGTGTGAGCAATGTGTGACACCTGTGGACCTCTCACATCCTGGACATAGTAGGGTGATGGTGTATTCTCATGTTTCCTTTTCAGGCCCACTTGATCTTTACCAGTTTGTTATA
Source organism: Petaurus breviceps papuanus (assembly GCF_028583685.1). Taxonomy (NCBI): domain Eukaryota; kingdom Metazoa; phylum Chordata; class Mammalia; order Diprotodontia; family Petauridae; genus Petaurus; species Petaurus breviceps. Next base: position 20,804 of record NW_027187268.1, read on the forward strand.
GGTACTTTGAAATTTTCACTGGGTCATTCTTTAGATTTCAGTTGTTGCAATTGTCATGTATATATGCTGTTTTCTTGGCTCTGCTTAATTCACTTTGCATCAGTTCATGACGATCTTTCCATACTTCTCTGTACTCATACACATCATTTATTGCTCTACGGGAGCAATATATTCCATGCCTTTCATGTTCTGTGTCACGCTTGCCATTCCCCATTTCATGAACATCTACTGTGTTTCCAATCCATATCTGTCCAAAAAGTGATGTTGTAAGTGTTTTGAAACATATGGGGACCCTTTCCTTCTTAATGACTTCACTGAGGTGTAATGGAGTCTTTGTTTTAAAGACTTTGGACATTTTTCCTATGTTATTTGCATAATTCCAAATTACATTTATTAAAAGGATTTTTACTGAGCCAGTCTCTAATCTGAGAATGCCCAAAACCACACCAAACAGACCCAGAGATGGGACCGCCAGTCATCTAGTAGTTTTAATTAATCACTTTCAGAGTGAGGAATGTTTTCTTAGCTGAAGTAAAAGTACAGATAATGTGCTTAAATCACAACTAGAGAAGGAGGGGGGAAAGTAGATTATAAACAATCATTTAGTGGTTTCCCATGAGAAACCCAAAGTCCTATAATACAGTTCTTTCTCTGGTGATGGATAACATTTTTTAATCATAAGTCCTTCAGAGATGTCTTGGACCTTTTTATTGCTGAGTACAGCGAAACTGAATTGGTTCAGTGGGGTAAAAAGGGAAACATACCCTGAAGAGATGATAAGGGGGCTGAAATACATAAGAATGCTTCACATTGGTAAATGGTTGTTTCAGGTATGTCAAGCAATTTTAAATAATCTGAATGTTATTAAAGTATCAACTGAAAGAAATTAAAAGTGGAAAAATTGTTTAAAACCAGTTATGTTATTTTATCAGCCCTTCTCACCCTGTCTTATAATGTTTTCTAACTGCCATTTGGAAAACTGACAATTCTCATCTTTTCTTGTAGTTATAATGAAGTTACAGCTAAAGCAATTTGGCTATCGCTTTTGAATGTTGTAGATTGTTGACCAAGTTATTTGGGGTTGTTGTTTTAATATCGAAAATATTGAAACCTAAAACTGGCAATTCATTACTGTGTGTGGAAAGGAGGGGATGAGGTGAAAGCCCTATCAGGACTGTTAGTACCAATTCAGAGCAGTCCTCCTTGGCATATGAGGGTGTGCAGCAGGGTTAGTCTATGTACCTTGGGGGTGGTGGAGTGGTGGTGTTAAAGAGCACAGCTCACAGCAATTCTGAGGGTTGATGGGATGGATACCCCCTACACCCTTCCCTTAGGAAGACAAACAAGGTCACCTACAATATAGGGCTATAGTGGGTGAATAGAGGCACCATGTGTCAATTACCATATTCTGGGCTGCAAAAAATAAACCATGTCACCTCTGGTAGACACCAGGACAGTATGCACAATGGTATATGGGAACCCTGAAAGACATACTGGAAGATGGGTAATAACCATAGACGGAAACGGATGAGATTCAATCAGGGCAAAACAAACTGAAGTGGGACAGAAAATAGGGGATTCGCCAGAGTTTGTGCAGTCCAGAGGAAGACTATATTTGGGGTGGGCAGACAGGAGCATTAGGATGAGCCCTTTCCTGGGGTTCCTGTCAGTTTCCCTTATTTTGTAAACTTTCCATGTTCCTGGAAATCATCTGAGTGTGTAAGGTCATCAACCTTGGGAAAAGATTTTGTTTGATTTATGGAATTCCTGAACCATGAACTTGGCTTACTGAGGATTTGCAAGTTTATATATAATATGGAAATTTCAAATGATAGGTTTTTACACCAATCAAATCTAAATTTGAGACAAAAAGGAAACAAATGAAAGATTTTAAGTGAAATAACGTATGTATGTGAGTCCTGGTAATTTTTTTTTTCTTATTGCGCTCCCAGACAGTAAAAATAATTGTTTATAGGGGGAGTCTAGGTGGCACAGGGAATAGAGCATCAGCCCTGGACTCAGGAGGACTGAATTCAAATCCAGTCTCAGACACTTAACACTTACTAGCCATGTGGGTAAGTAGCTTAACCCCAATTGCCCTGCCTTCCTCCCTCCAAAGCAAATGAAATAATTGTATCTAACCCTACCCAGTGATTAGTGAAACTTGCCATTTGAGGTAAAAGCTCTTGGGTATATAACTGACTTTATTTTCAGGTATGAATTTAGGTATAGTTGGCTGATGCATCAAGTCAGTAATCCACCATTCATGAGAAATGTCACAAGCTAGTCAGAGGGAATGTGATTCTGAACTCTTACACGTAGAGGTATGCGTTTGGGAAAAAGCTGAGAGGATAAACTTTGCATCAGCCTAAGGTGGGATCCTCCTGGCTCAGTTTCCTCTTTGTGTTTCTTAGAATGGGAATGTTTTTCAACTAGCTATTCCTGAGTCTGGGGTTGAGGTAGAATTATTACTTAAACTGTCATTCCGACCTGACACAGGTGAAGATTCTTTATCCTGTCATATATGTGCCCATAGGCTTAAGCCTGAAGGAGTAGTTTGATGCTGTTATAATTACAACCCTAGTTTTTTCTTTTGTAAGAAATTCCTATAATCAGAACAAGTAGTCAAAAAAGATATAAGCACACTATAAGTATATGAGATGTTGCTGTTTTCAATCTCAACGTGCAGTCATTCAATATTCCAAACAGGTAGATAAATTAGTACTCTGAATTAGAACACTGAATGGGGTGTACTCAGTGAAGACTCCCCAAAAGTGGGAAGGGGGAGGTTGGAATGGAGTCCCAGGGTCCCTGGAAGAAATGCAGAGCTCAGGACCCCTACCCTTATTTTTCTCTCTCTCCCTTTTCTGGTATTCTAGTATAATCCCTTATTAAGTTATTCTTTCCTGAACCACATTTACATGTAGTTATGCACTATTTTCTTTATGTATGTATATATATAATTTATATTTCCCCCCCAGAATGTGAACCCAGTCTCTCACAAACCTCAGCCAATGGCAGCCTGGTAAGATAGCTCCCACATCAGAAATGTGAGACCTACTTCTAAGACAATCAGGAGAAAGGGACAGCCTAGTTTGTAAGGATCTACCTCAGCCAATGGGAGCTGGGTAAGAGAGCTATTCCATCATAAAAGTGAGCCCTACTTCTCAGACAAAAAGCAGTGAGTCACAGCCTAGGGTGTAAGGATCTACCTCAGCCAATGGGAGCAGGGTAAGATAGCTATTACATCATAAAAGTGAGCCCTACTTTTCAGACAAACAGCAGTGAGGCACAGCCTAGCTTTTAAGGATCTACTTCAGCCAATGGGAGCTGGGTAAGATAGGTCCACGTCATAAAAGTGAGCCCTACCTCTCGGACAAACAGCAGTGAGGTACAGCTTAGCCTGTAAGCATCTATCTCAGCCAATGGGAGCCGGGTAAGATAGCTATTACGTCATAACAGTGAACCCTACTTCTCAGACAAACAGCAGTGAGGCACAGCCTAGCGTGTAAGGATCTATCTCAGCCAATGGAAGCAGCGTAAGATAGCTCTAACGTCATCAGCCCAGCTTGTAAGGATCTACTTCAGCCAATAGGAGCCAGGTAAGATAGCTCTCACATCGGAAATGTGAGCCCTACCTCTCAGACAAGCAGGAGCACAGGACAGCCTAGCCTGTAAGCATCTACCTCAGCCAATGGGAACAAAAAAGATAGTGCTGATAAAACAATGTTCTGAGACTCCCTTGTGGGAGTTCTCATCTAAAGGGAACTCAGCCTCCCAACCCATGGGAGCCAGGTACAAGTCCTGAGTTCTGCCCCTGTTCTATGTACCTTTCCCCTGCTAAGCTCTCTGCCCAGGTCCCAACCATTCTCTGTCTCTTTCCCCTGCTAAGATCTGTGACCTGGTCTGAACCAATGGGAGGCAGAGATAGCTAAGAAGTATGTCTCTAAGAAATCAGAGCTTAAAAACCCACTCTGCCCTTTGCTGAGTGCCTCCTTCTACGGACTCTCTCTGGGGAAGTACGCCCTGTTCCAGGGAAAGGAAAATAAATATATCCCTGTTCACTGCAAGGGTGCCTCTGCTTATTGTCTTTGGGTAAGTGGTTCGATTTCTGACCCACACAGCCCCAATTGCCTGACTTCCCTCCTCAAAGAAAGAAAGAAATTCATACAACAAAGTTACTGGAATGATACCTGTGGAGGGAATGTACTGATAGGGTCCAAGCAGGGCTCCTACTGGCCGAAGACCTCCATGGACTCATAGAAGGATTCCTTTCCAGTTCACAGATTAAGAAAAGAACGTTTAGATAGAACATTGAGGGAAATCCACAGTTCTCCCAGGGGAGAGATCAATTTCAGGGAAATGGTGAGGTCAGACTATTCCATTCATATTTATATGCCCCACTTTTTCATCCCATTCCCAAATGATGGGAATCCACTTTGTTTCCAGGTCTCAGCTACCACAGAGGGCATCACCTCTAAATTCTGGAACCATGGAATGGTGTGATTTGTATCTTCTCTTCTAGAAGATCTTTACCACAGTCTAATCCTTGTGAAAGGCCCTTTGGTCTCTTCTGCTACTAATTCAGCCCATTGGCTACTTCCCTCAGTTCCTACACTTTCTAAGGTGAATTTGGTCATGGGATAATATGTGTCAACTTCTAGAAAAGGTTTTGTTAAAGGACACAAAAAATAGTAATATAAAAATTACATTATTTATTCCTTATCCCCTTTGGGCTAGCAGTACTTGTACAAGGACTGCAGGACTAAAGTCCTGACTGATGAACAGAGGAATCATAAGACTTTTTATACATTTTTAGAACCATCCCAAGTCAGGATGGCCATGCCACCAACTTTATAAGTTCCATTTGTTACTATCTATGTGGAACACAGTTCCTTCTTTGTAAATGCAAATTGACAATGACCAGAGCATGGCCTATTTACATTTTATACTCTCAGGATGTCTGTTTTGCTCTTATGTGCAGTAAGTCCCAAGATAAGGGGAATCTTACCTCTGGTCTTTGAAGTTGCTCACACAGGGAAAGGCATTTTTAAATCAACCAAAGCAGTTTATTTGATTTACTCAGACTTTGGCCAAAATATGATTTTTAAAGATTATCATATGCCACAGCCTTCTGGTGGCATTTTTGCCAAATGTATTTAGCAGAATGATCTGTCAACTAAGTCCTCCTGTACTTAAGGTATCAAATCCATGGTTCTATTGATCTGGTGGTTTTGCTAATGGGGTCTGATGAATTATTGCATCATTGCTGGCACCTGTCTGAGCTATTTTCTCGTGCAAACTAGGAATTCCATTCTTCCCCTGTCTGGCCCTCTCGTGTATACCATTTCCATTTTATGATGCTGGCCTCCTTGGCCTCTCCAATTCTGTGGGAATTAGGTGCTCCTGTTATGAAATTTATTATAGGAATAGCAGGTAAGTAAAACTTCATGATTCAATGTTGTATATTCTGTTTCAACCAATTCACAGTATGCAGACAATAACTGTTGTTCAAAAGCCGTATAATTCTCCCCAGCAGGTGGGAGTTTTCTGGACCAAATTCTTAGAGGAACATTCATTGTTCCTTGTTTTTTGCCATGCACTCCATTTAGCATATCTTTCCTGTACTGATACTTGTAATTCTACAGGGCCCTTTTGTATGGGCCAAAGGTCCAAGGAAGATTGTATCACCGTTTTTGCTTCCTCAAAGGTTCTCTTTTCTCCCCCCACCATTCAAAACATATTTCTTATGGGTCACTTTATATAACTGGCTTAATATTTGGCCCAAATGGGGAATATGTGCCCTCCAATATCCAAAGAGACCTACAAACTGGTGAGCCTCCCTTTTGGCAGCTGGTGTTACAAAGTACAGGATCTATTGGTGTACTTTTGGCAACATCTCCCTGTGACCTTGATTCCATTGTATGCCCACAAATTTAATAGATAGAGATGGTTCTTTTCAATGGTAATAAAATTTAAAGATCTCTAAGCTAAGAGGTACTTAGCACCTAGTTTTAAATTAAACCTTTGTTAAAGAAACAGAAGGTATGAATCCCTGTTACTGATGTAACAGGAAGGGGCTTAACAGGGAGGAGCTATACCTTATTTAAGGAAGAGCACAAGCTGGACAGTCAGAACTTCTTGGGATATGCTTCATGGGGGTGGAACAGCTGCAGCCCTGGGGCAGATAGAATTTCTCTCACAGAGCATCTGAAGGCTGGGCTGCTGCTACTGCTGGACTGGAACTTGCATGGAGAAAGTGATTTTGATTTTGAGAAAGGGAGAAAGTGATTTTGATTTTGAGAACAGAGCTGCTGAAGACTTCTGAGGGTCAGCTTGAGCTGCTGAGGACTTCTGAGGGCCAGCTGGGGCTGCCAGAGTAAGCATGACTGTGCTTTTGGTACTTTGCCTGTCTATGGCTCTGTTAAGTTTCTCTTCCCAGGAACAGAAACTGAAGGACTTGAGGTGGACTAAATACTGTGAGCTTCAATATGGAGAAGAAATTGCATGGAGAGCTGTAATGTAATGCCAGGGAAAGGCAACTTCCCAAGGTTCAGAATACCAGCATAGGTGCTCTCCATTTTATTCAGTGACAAACCAAGAACAGAGAAGGTCAAAACATGACATCATTGAAGATACAGCATTTACTAAGTGTGATTAAATAATCCCCAAGTACTACCCCACCCCAGGAACTTCTAATCATTCAATCAATTACAATGTCCCTGTTCTAAATACTACTTTACCCCTAGGCTGTACCTTCATTTAGTCCACCACAAAGCCCCTCTTCTCAAATGGAGATTAGTTTCCAAACATAAGTAAAGTACCTTCATTTGTTCAATCACAGAGCACAAAAAGGTCAAAAGTTCCCCACCCCTGGATCACAATTGAATCTACCCCAGAGTTACATCAAGTTTAAGCACAGCACTTAATACCCAAATGGAGGTCTTTTCTTCATCTTGACAGGAGGCAAGTTCTCAGCA
>NW_027187269.1:0-41817 GCF_028583685.1 Petaurus breviceps papuanus
AGCACAATTCCTCCAGCTCTTTAAGGGTGTTCTTTATATATCTCCATCTGCTGTTGGAGATAGCTCTTCCATGATCTCATTCATGTGATGAGAAATGATTACAGTGTTGCTAAGGCTAGTGGCTTATGCAATCTTTATGTTAGTAGTCTCTTGGATAACCCTGTCCTCCCTGCATTATCCTGTCCACTCTGGCCTTCTTAGTTCTTTGGCAGGCTTTCGAATCCTCTTTGTCTTTAAAGAATAAGTTATTAACTTTTACAACTTAATACAAATTCAGTTCCAAATTCTTTTTCTCCCAAAATTCCTCCATCCAGTCCCTGAAAAGTCAAGCTATATGATTCCCTCTACACCTCAAAAATCTTGCAAAACACATTTTCATATTAGTGATGCTTTTCAATGAACCAACAAAGATTTTAAAAATGAGAAAATTATCCTTTAATTTGTACTTGGAGTTCATTAGTTCATTCTCTTGAGGTTTAGAGCAATTTTCCTCAGGAGTCCTTTAGAGTTGTCTTGGATCATTTTATGGATCAGAGGAGCTAAGTCTTTCATAGTCCATCATCATTACCATATTGCTCTCACTGTGTAGCATGATGTCCTAGTTGGGATCACTTCAGTTTGCATCAATGTTTTTAATCGGCCTCACCAGGTTTTTCTGAAAATACTGACCTCATTTTTTAATAGCTCAATAGTGTTCCATCACAGTATATACCTCACCTTATTCAGCCATTCCATAATTCTGGGGCATCCCATCAATATCCAATTTTTTGCCATTGTACAAAGAGCATCTCTACCCGCATTTGTACATCTAGCTTCTTTTCCTTTTCTTTAGATCTCTCCATGACACAGACGTGTTAGTCATTCTACTCCTGAGTTCAGTTTCATATGTTTCGGTATATTCCAATTTGTTCTCCAGAATGTTAAACCAATTTCCAGCTCCATCAACAGCTCATTACTCTCCCCTTTTCCTTCCTTTCTCCTTCAGCATTTTTCACTTCTTTTAAGTTTGAGTCGGTTCCTCTGAGTAATTTTGATTCCCCTATCAATATTGACTGAGAATATTTTTTCTGATGTCTATAGAAAACTTTGACTTCTTTTTGGGAAACATCCTGTTCACATCCTCTGACCATTTGTGGACTCTTAAGGGCTCCAATTTGAACAATTTCATTCAGTTCACTAGGTATTTGAGAAAGAAGTTTGAAAATGTGGCTTTAAAAATTTGATTTCATTCCATTGACCATGATAATTTTTACAAAATGTAGTTTCCAAATAGTGTCTTTTTAGGAGGTCTGCTTTTGCTTTTGATTTTTTTAATGTCATGATTTCCATCTTTGTTTTTTTTTCTTCCTTGAGAGCATAACAGATTCTCCTGCAGCAACTCATTTTATCCCTTGAGTTTGCTTTACAGTTGCAAGGCTGTTTATCATTGACAACACTTTGTGAAATAAACGTTTGAGATCCATTGTGTTTTTTGCTTCCACTTTATAATTAAGCTCATCCCATTCACATTCAGACTTGAGATTAATGTATATTTTTCTCCATTTTAGATTCATCATCATCATCTCTATCATTATCTTCTCTTTTTCTTCTTCTTCCACTATTTCTTCTTCTGCATCATCTGCTGTTTCTTCTTCTATTCACTCTTTCTTTCCCTTCTACTTTCTCAAAAGTCTGTCTTCCTTTCCACCACAGGCTGCCTTAATATTCCATTCATTTTATTCTTCCCACACCCTCACCCTACCCCACCTCCCCTCTCCCAGGACACTTTCTCTCATCCCTTTCTCTTCCTGTTCGCCTCTTCAGTTAGATAGATTTACTCATCGTTAACGTGTGTTTTTGTGCGTGTGTGTGTGTGTGTGTGTATTCTTCCCTCTTTGACCGAATCCTGACAAAAGTGAGGTTTAAGCATCGGCCAACACCCCAGACTCTAAAAACTTTCCCTACTTTTCCCATTACTCTGTAAAAGCTCTTCCTTTCATGCCTCTTATATTTGACAAAATCATTCCCCATCTTCTTTTCCCTCACCCTTGGACCAGGGTATTCCTCTTTCTCAGCCCTCTATTTTTTGGATCATCCAAACATCATCAACTCACACCCATGCCATCTGTCGATGTAGGCTCCTTCTTACTGACCTTCTTACTGACTATGAATGATACACATACCGTGTTTCCCCGATAAGAAGACATTGTCTTATTAATTTTTTTGGACAGAAAAACACCAGAGGGCTTATTTTAAGGGGAGGGCTAATTTTAATGAACATTGACAGCAATTTTAATAAACAGGTAAATGTGAACAAAAAAATGTACCTTTATTCAATAAGCAAATCACTGAGGAAGAACAGGATGACGCGCTCACTGCTGCAGCTCTGATTGGATGCAGCTTGGAGTGCAGCGTGCATTTCACGGGGGGAGAGGGGGGGACGGTGCATACAGAGGGTACGTAATGTAGCGTATAGCGCAAGGGATCACCTTCACTACATTAGCAATCTCAATAGGGCTTATTTTCGGGGGAGGGCTTATTTTAGAGGAATCTTACACAGTAAGGGGAGGGCTTATTTTCGGGATAGGTCTTATTATCAGGGAAACACTGTATGAGGATTTCCATGGGGCATCTTCCTCTGTAATAATGGAAGCAGTGGAAACTTATTGAGCCCTTTATGATTTCTCTTTCCTGTTTCTCTTTAAAAGCTTTTCTTGAGTACTGTGTTTCAATGATAAGCATTCTAATCAACTTTTGCTTTTTCATCCACCATGCTTGAAATTTCTCTCTCATTAAATACCCAACACCCTCCCACTGCCAAGGATTATAAACATTTTTGGTAGAGAGGATATTCTTGACAGTAATTTGAGCTCCTTTCTCTTCTGGAATGTATTCAACATCAACTGCTGTTTAAGGTGAAAGCTGATACATCTTGTTTGATCCCAATTGCAGCTCCTTGATAGGTGAAGTTTTTCCTGAAGAATTGCAATCGCTTTCCTTGCCCTGGAAGCTCTGAGATTCGCCCATAGCATGTGTGGCAGTTTTCCTTTTGTCCTCTCTCTGGAGATGACTGGTAGATTATGTCAATTCCTACTTTACCCTCTAGATATAAAATACCAAGTTATGTTTCCAGTACACTTTCTGGCATTATAAAGTCTAGAATGCTTTTTTAACGTGTCTTTCAGGTCATCCAATAATTTCAAAATTATCTCTCCTCTATGTATGTTCCATATCATTATTTTTTCTCTGAGAAATTTCACAGTTTTATCTACTTCTCCTTCTTTTGACTTTCTTTTCTTGTTTCTTGATGTCTCCTGGAGGCCTCACTATTCAGTTACCGATTCGCATTTTTAAAGAATGTTTTGTATCAGTAAGTTTGTGTACCTGTTTCCCCATCCAACCGATTCTGATTTTTAAGGAGTTCATTCTAACGTGATATTTTTTTCTCTTTTACCAGTAGGTCAGTTCTGGTTTTTAAGGTATTCTTTTCTTCTCTATTCTGCGGCTGGGAACCTTAATTCCTGGCTGAATGGTAGGGCTCTAGGAGGAGTCAGGAAAAGTGGTAGTTGGGGTGCTTTTAGAGATGCCGAGGTGAGGATCTTTATGTTATAGTAGGTGCTTTGAGAGGTCATCATTTTCAAATAGTGTATTTGAATAGATTATGATATGGAAGTGAAGGTAAAGAGAGATGTAAGTCTAGATTGTTAGATGTAGTAGTGAGTGACAGAGAAAAGGTCATACAAAAACGGGAAAGTAAGTTCTCCATCTGAGAGACTATAGGGGAAGGAAAGAGTAGAGCTCATAAAGAGGTCGTCTGGCATAATTAATCAACACAGCTTGGATTTTGGTCTACGTAAAGCAAGTGGAAATGAACAGCTAGTAGAACAGGGTCAAGCACACCCAGGAGCGCTAGTTGGACAGTGGTGCCAAAAGCTGAAGATTGATCAAGAAGAAAGAAGATTGAGAAGGGATGATGCGTTTTCTCCATGAGGTCATCATTCGATACTTTGGACAGAGCAAGAGGAAGTCCACTTCCCCAATGGATGAATGGGCCTCAACTAGAGAGCAGTGTTGCAAGTAGTGCTGGCTGTGTAAGAGGCTGAAAGAGATGGGATCCACCCAAAGGGCATGGTTCCTTTACAACACTCAGACATGGTCTATGACTCTACTCTGTAATCTTTCTTGTGCCATTTAGGTGCTCTGCCCCAAGACTTCATATTTGTTACCAAAGTTGTGGACCTTAGCAAAACAAACAATGGGTAAACCTCGTTCTGCCATTCATAAAGGACACTTGGCACGTGGAAGTGATGAACTATGAGCCTGAGGTGCTGACCATTCTTAAGGAGAATCCTTAAGATAAATCCGTGACCCTAGGCGCACAGGATTCGGAAAGAACCCGCAGCTCATGGGGGAAATGACCTGGCCCTTCAGTTAAGTGAAGCATGAGGGACTATAGTGAGGTCAAGAAGGAGATGTGGAAACTGTTTTGTTAAGCCAATGAAATAAGTTTATTAAACATTTATTAGACACATCAACCACGGTGTATAAGAATTGAGCACACTTTCTCTAAACGAGCTGCTGCTGAGATATTTCTATCATGAAATATGTGCTTCGCTATCTTTTCCCAGATGGATGAGTCCTACTGCTTCTTGTTCCTGCCACTTCACATGCATGAGTAGTATATATTGATTCCAAGGTCTTCTCGTGGTAGTTCTCCCCTGCCACCAGCTGTAGAGGCTGATAAAACTTCATGTCCTTACAAGGTCATGGAGTCAGCCCAAAGCAAGGTGGGGGCAAGGATTATTGGCAGCCTGGGAGCAAGTGATTTGTTTTAGTAGAAGCCATAGGAATAATACCTTCCATAGCAAGATGGGCGGTAGCAGCCAAAGCCATAGCCACCATAGCCCAGGCCTCCACAGCCATAGCCGCCAAATCCATAGCCTAGTCCACGGAAGCAGCCATATCCACAGCCATAACCAGTGCCATAGCCATAGCCCAGGCCTCCATAGTAGCTGCCGTAGTAGTTCATTGAGTCAGGATTCACTTAGTCGGATGGATGGTGAAGGCAGGTTGTGTGAGTGTGTACCGCCCCATCTGCACAGGGACTTTTATACCCTTCTAGCAGGAGGAAGGGCAGATCCAAGTCAGAATTGCATAATTTCTATTCATTAATTTTACAAGGCAAAACACATTCTTTTTAATTTTTGTATCCTGAGCACAATTCCTCCAGCTCATTAAGGGTGTTCTTTATATATCTCCATCTGCTGTTGGAGATAGCTCTTCCATGATCTCATTCATGTGATGAGAAATGATTACACTGTTACTAAGGCTAGTGGCTTATGCAATCTTTGTGGTAGTAGTCTCTTGGATAACCCTGTCCTCCTTACATTATCCTTTCCACTTTGGCCTTCTTAGTTCTTTGGCAGGCTTTCGAATCCTCTTTCTCTTTAAAGAATAATTTATTAACTTTTACAATTTAATACAAATTCAGTTCCAAATTCTTTTTCTCCCAAATTCCGCCATCCAGTCCCTGAAAAGCCAAGCTATATGATACCCACTACACCTCAAAAATCTTGCAAAACACATTTTCATATTAGTGATGCTTTTCAATGAACCAACAAAGATTTTAAAAATGAGAAAATTATCCTTTAATTTGTACTTGGAGTTCATTTGTTCATTCTCTTGAGGTTTAGAGCAATTTTCCTCAGGAGTCTTTTAGAGTTGTCTTGGATCATTTTATGGATCAGAGGAGCTAAGTCTTTCATAGTCCATCATCATTACCATATTGCTCTCACTGATCTCCTAGTTGGGATCACTTCAGTTTGCATCAATGTTTTTATTCGGCCTCACCAGGTTTTTCTGAAAATGCTGCCCTCATTTTTTAATAGCTCAATGGTGTTCCATCACAGTATATACCTCACCTTGTTCAGCCATTCCATAATTCTGGGGCATCCCATCAATATCCACTCCTTTGCAATTGCACAAAGAGCATCTCTACATGCATTTGTACATCTAGCTTCTTTTCCTTTTCTTTAGATCTCTCTATGACACAGACGTTTTAGTCATTCTATTCCTGAGTGAAGGTTCACTGTCATCTGTTTTGGTATAGTCCAATTTGTTCTCCAGAATGTTAAACCAGTTTCCAGCTCCATCAACAGCTCATTACTCTCCCCTTTTCCTTCCTTTCTCCTTCAGCATTTTTCAGTTCTTTTAAGTATGATTCGGTTCCTCTGAGTAATTTTGATTCTCCTATCAATATTGACTGAGAATATTTTTTCTAATGTCTATAGAAAACTTTGACTTCTTTTTGGGAAACTGCCTGTTCACATCCTCTGACCATTTGTGAACTTGTGAGGATGCTAATTTTAACAATTTGATTCAGTTTGAAAATGTGGCTGTAAAAATTTTGATTTCATTCCATTGACCATGATAATTTTTACAAAATGTAGTTTCCAAGATCGTGTCTTTTTAGTAGGTCTGCTTTTGCTTTTGATTTGTTTAATGTCATGATTTCCATCCTTGCTTTTTTTTTCTTCTTTGAGAGCATAACAGATTCTGCTGCAGCCCCTCATTTTATCCCTTGAGTTTGCTTTACTGTTGCAAGGCTGTTTCTCATTTACAACACATTGTGAAATATGAGTTTCAGATCCATTGTGTTTTTTGCTTCCACTTTATGATTAAGCTCATCCCATTCACATTCAGAGTTGAGATTAATGCATATTTTTCTCCATTTTAGATTCATCATCATCATCTGTATCATTATCTTCTCCTTTTCTTCTTCTTCCTCTATTTCTTCTTCTGCATCATCTGCTGTTTCTTCTTCTTCGCTCTGTCTTTCTTTCCCTTCTCCTTTCTCAAAAGTCTGCTTCCCTTCCACCATAGGCTGCCTTAATATTCCATTCATTTTGTTCTTCCCACACATTCACCCTATCCCACATCCCCTCTTCCAGGACACTTTCTCTCATCCCTTTCTCTTCCTGCTCCCCTGTTCAATTAGATAGATTTACTCATCGTTGACGTGTGTGTGTGTTTGTGTGTGCATGTGTGTGTTTCTCTGTGTGTTTGTATGTGTGTATTCTTCCCTCTTTGATCCAATCCTGACAAAAGTGAGGTTTAAGCATCGGCCACCACCCCAGAATGTAAAAACTTTCCCTTTTTTCCCCATTACTCTGTAAAAGCTCTTCCTTTCATGCCTCTTTTATTTGACAAAATCTTTCCCCTTCTTCTTCTCCCTCACCCTTGTCCCAGGGTATTTCTCTTTCTCACCCCTCTATTTTTTGGATCATCCAAACATCATCAACTCACACCCATGCCATCTGTCGATGTAGGCTCCTTCTTAGTGCCCTCGTAATGATACACATATGAAGATTTACATGTGGCATCTTTCTCTGTAGGAATGGAAGCAGTGTAAACTTATTGAGCCCTTTATGATTTCTCTTTCCTGTTTCTCTTTAAAAGCTTCTCTCGAGTCCTGTGTTTCAATGATAAGCATTCTAATCAACTTCTGCTTTTTCATCCACCATGCTTGAAATTTCTCATTAAATACCCAAAACCCTCCCACTGCCAAGGATTATAAATATTTTTGGTGGAGAGGGTATTCTTGACAGTAATCTGAGCTCCTTTCTCTTCTGGAATGTATTCAACATCAACTGCTTCTTTAAGGTGAAAACTGATACATCTTGTTTGATCCCAATTTATCTCCTTGATAGGTGAAATTTTTTCCTGACTAATCGCAATAGCTTTCCTTGTCCTGGAAGCTGTGAGATTCGCCCACAGCATGTAAGGGAGTTTTCCTTTTGTCCTCTTTCTGGAAATGACTGATAAATTATGTCAATTCCTACTTTACCCTCTAGATATAAGATACCAAGGTTTGTTTCCAGTATACTTTCTGTCATTATAAAATCTAGAATGCTTTTTTATCATGTCTTTCAGGTCGTCCAGTAATTTGAACATTATCTCCCCTCTATGTATTTTCCTCTGAGTATTTTCACAGTTTTATCTATTTCTCATTCTTTTGACTTTGTTTTCTTGTTTCTTGATGTCTCGTGGAGTCATCACTCTTCATTTGCCCCATTCGCATTTTTAAGGAATGTTTTGTATCAGTAAGTTTATGTGCCTGTTTACCCATCCGACCGATTCTACTTTTTAAGGAGTTCTTTCTAACATGATTTTTTTTGTCTCTTTTACCAGTAGGCCAGTTTTGATTTTTTAGTTATTATTTTCTTCACTATTCTGGCACTGTGAACCTTAATTCCTGACAGAATGGTAGGGCTCTCTGAATGTAGTAAGGAAAAGTGGTAGTTGGGGTGCTTTTGGAGAGGCCAAGTTGAGGATCTTTATATTATAGTAGGGGGCTTTGATATAACTAGTGGTAATCATTTTGATATAGTATATTTGCGTAGTTCATGATATTAAAGTAAAGGTAAAGAGAGATGTTAAGTCTAGATTTCTAAATGTAGCAGTGAGTGACAGAAAAATATCATAGAAAAACTGGAATTTTGAAGGTCTCTGCCTGAGAGAGTATAGGGCGAGGAAAGAGTAGAGCTTATGAGCCAGGCTCCTGGTATAATTAATCAACATGGCTTGGATTTTGGTCTAGGTAAAACAAGTGGGAATGAGCAGTCAGACTGGTAGAACAGGGTTACGTACACATAAGAGCACTAGTTGCCCAGTTGTGTCAAAACCTGAAGGCTGATCAAGAAGTAAGAAGATTCAGAAGAGATCATGAGTTTTGTCCATGAGGTCATCATTGGATACTTTGGACAAAGCAGATAGAAAAGCAGATTTGGACAGAACAATAGTAAATCCACTTCCCCAATGGATGGGTGGGCCTTAGCTAAAGAGTAGTGTTGCAAGTTGTACTACCTGTACAAGTAGCTGAAGGAGCTGAGATCCACCCAAAGAGCAAGGTTGTTTGCAAGGTTCAGACATGGTCTATAACTCTATTCTCTAGTCTTTTTGTTGTGCCACTCAGGTGCTCTGCTCAAGGACTTCAAATTTGATTCCAGATCTGTGTAAGATATTTACACAGGCAATGGGCTAATCATCATTCTGCCAGGCCTCAGGGATACTTGGAACACAGAAGTGATGATTAATGAGCCTGAGGTGCAGAACATGTCAATCTTTGAAGAACCCTGAAGATAAAACCCCCTCCATGTCGGCACACAATTTGGGAAAGGGGCCGCAGCTTATAGGGAAAAATGCTTTGCCTTCATTAAAGTGAGGCTTATATGAGTATAGTGAAGTCAAGAAAGAGATGTATGTAAAAACAGTTTTGTTAAAGCAGGGAAACAAGTTTGTTAGAACATCTTATTAGAGTCTTCAGCCATGATGCATAAGAATTGAGCAATGTTCCTGGAAATGAGTAATTGTTGGAGAAATTTCTATCTTGAAAGATTAGATTCTGTATCCTTTCCCAGAAGGATAGATCCTGCTCCTCAGTTTTTGCTATTTCACTTCCATGATTGCTACATCTTGATTCCAAGGCCTTCTTGTGGTAGCTTTCCCCTGCTGCCAAGTCATAGAGGCTGATGGAATGTGATATGCTTAAAGAGCATGGAATTAGCCTAAAGCAAAGTGGGGGCAAGGATTTAATGACAATCCAGGAGGAAGTGGTTTTTTTTAATAAAAGCCTTAGGAATAATACATTCTTAGCAAGATGGGCAGCAATAGCCATAGCCATAGCCTCCACAGCCATAACCACCAGAGCCCAAATTGTCAAAGCCATAGCCTATTACATGGAAGCTGCGACATCCATAGCCATAATGAGAGCCATAACCATAGCCCAGGCCCCCATAGTAGCTGCCATAATAGCTCACTGTCAGGATTCACTTAGTTGGGTGAATGTGGAAAGTAGATTGTATTAACATGTACATCCCATATGCCGAGGTCTTTTATATACTACTAGCAGGTGGTCAGATCTATAGCAGAAATGTATATTTCTCATTAATAAAGTTGCCAGGGCAAAATCACATTCTTATCTTTTTTCCCCCAGAGAATAATTCTTCTAGCTCATTAAGAATGTTTTCTCTCAGTTGACTTTTTCTCTGGTAAGGCTCTGCTGCAGTCTTGTTCATGCAATGAGAATGATTACAATGCTGCCAAAGTCTTTATATTAATGTGACTGAAATCTTTCTACTACTTCCTGGCAGCCATATCCTAGGTGGCACTGTCATTCTTCCATGACAATTGTCTCCCTTGGCTTCTGATTCTTTAGACAGGTGGTTGAAACCTGTCTCTTTTAATCAGTGCTGTTTGAGATGAATCAACAAAGTCATACGTGTTTAAGATTGGAGTTGAGATGATGGTGGGGCACCAGTGTATGGAAAAGTTCAATCCAACTTCCATTTTCAGAATACCCCAAGCTCCAAATACCTCCTCAGTATTTGCACTGTGACAACAACTGTGCTCCCAGATTCAGCAGAGTCCCTGTACTTGGTTCCAAGTCCAGTGAGAACATGAAAATAGCAAAGCACCTGCCACAAACATGGGTGCTTGATGGAAGAAGATCTCAGAGGAAGAGGCATAAGCTTCTGATGAAACGGTATAAGGGTGGAGAAAAGTCAATATGGTGAAATAAAAGCAGGGACTCACCTGAGTTCTCCCTCAAATCCTTCCAAATACCTTTAAATAATGACTCTATGGCCAGCCCCAGAGTCAGGAGGACCCGAGTTCTGTTCTGGCCTCAGACACGTAACACCCACACAAAAAAACTAGCTGTGTAACCTTGGACAAGTTACTTAACTCCAATTGCCCTCCAGAAAGCAAATAATAATAATGATGATGATGATGACTCTAAATTAATTCTAGAACAGGAGAACCTGCAAAAAGGCAGTGAAACAAATTTCCAGCCTAAGACAACAGGGTAGTTTTATAGGAAAGGTGTCTTGCACAGGCTGAAAGAATGGTGCAGTCCAGCCCCAGGAAACAGAGAGAGAAGTCCTTGGATCAGCAGTGGTGGTTTCCAGACCTCTCATCCTATAGACACCAACAACAATTTAGAAGGTGAGCAGCAAAGATTTGTTAAACCTGGTTGAGAATGTAATAGAGTTCAGCATGGGTCACACTAACACAACCCTGGCACCAGAAACCCAGGAGCAGCACCTTGGGAGTGACTGAATCAACAGTGGCTGTGGTTGTTCCTAGAGTTCTCAGCCCACAGTTGGTAAGGGAGGTGAACAAAGTCAGAAGGGAATTAGAGGGGTCTCTTTGCTAGCACTAAGGTAGGATTCTGTTGCTTTGCCCATACTTGGATCCTGGTCACAATCCTGGGTGGCACTCATGGGGTGAGGAGGAGCACTAGCACAGTAGACCTTGTAGCAGTGGTGGAGAATAAATCCTCCTCACAGCTCCAGGGCAGAAAAGGGTGCTTCTGGTCACTTACAGGCCAGAGCACAGGTCAGGAGAGGAGTAAATACCTCTCCTTAGATCATACCACCTCAGAAAACTGAAAACTGACAGGTCTCTAGAAGTATCTCTGAAAATAGCTCCACAAAACCCTTGAGGCTTGGGACTATTTGCCCTGAACTCTGGAAGCAGAGCTCTGCCTTAACAAAGAGTTAAAAAGTAAAGTAACAGACTGAGAAAATGAGCAGACAACGAGAAACAAACTCTGATTACAGAAACTTACTTTGGTGAAAAGAAAGATCAAAAAACACTCAGAAGAAGACAACAAAGACAAAGGTCCTATATCCAAAGTCTCCAAGAAAAATATGAATTGGTCTTGGGCCATTGAAGAGCTCATAAAGGATTTTGAAAATCATGTAAGAGAAGCAGGGGAAAAATTGGGAATAGAAATGAGAGTGATGAAAGAAAATAATGAAAAATTAGTCAACAGTTTGGTGAAGGAAACACAAAAAGTACTGAAGAAAATGACACCATATAAAATAATGTAGGCCAAATGGTAAAAGAGGTTCAAAAAACCAATGAGGAGAAGAATGCCTTAAAAAACACGAGTGACAAAGTGGAAAAGGAGCTCCAAAAACTCACTGAATAAAACAATTCCTTAAAAATTAGAATGGAGTAAATAGAAGCTAATGACTTTATGAGAAATCAAGAAATCATAAAACAAAGAGAATGAAAAAATAAATCATAAATAAAACAATAGAATGAAAAAATAGAAGACAATGTATAATATCTCATTGGAGGAACAACTGACCTGGAAAACAGATCCAGAAGAGATAATTTAAGATTCATTGGACTACCTGAAAGCCATGGTCAAAAAAAGAGCCTACACATCATCTTTCAAGAAAATATCAAGGAAAGTTGACTTGATATTCTAGAACCAGAGGTT
This sequence comes from Petaurus breviceps papuanus, assembly GCF_028583685.1. Lineage (NCBI taxonomy): Eukaryota > Metazoa > Chordata > Mammalia > Diprotodontia > Petauridae > Petaurus > Petaurus breviceps. The sequence continues at coordinate 12,272 of NW_027187269.1, forward strand.
AAAATAGAAATTGAAAGAAAGTACCAATCACCTCCTGAAAGAAATCCCAAAATGAAAATTTCCAGTAATATTATAGCCAAATTGCATAATTCTCAGGTGAAGGAGAAAATATTGAAAGTAACCAGAAAGAAATAATTCAAGTACAATGGAACCACAAACAGCATAACCCAAGATGTAGCAGCTTCTACATTAAAGGATTGGAGGACTTGGAATATGATATTCTGGAGGCCAAAGGAGCTAGGATTACAACTAAAAGTCACCTACCCAGAAAAAGTGAGTACAATCCATGAGGGGGAAAATGAACAGTCAGTGAGATAGAGGAATTTTAAGGATTTTTTGAGAATAGACCAGAGCTAAATAGAAAATTCAATTTTCAAATACAAGACTCAAGAGAAGCATGAAAAGGTAAATAGAAAAGATAAATCATAAGAGACTTATTAAAGTTAAACTTTATATTCCTACATGGAAAAGTTATATTTGTAACTCATAACAACTTTCTCATTATTAGGATAGTTAGAAGGAATATAAATAGAGAGAGGATACAGGTACAAGTTGAATTTGAAGGGATAATATCTAAAAATAGAATTAAGGGGTGAGAGAGAGGAATGTACTGGGAGAAAGAGAAAGGGAGAGGTAGAATAGGGTAAATTTTCTCACATAAAAGAGTCAAGATAAAGTTTTACAGTGGAGGGGGAGAGTGGGAGGTGAGAGGGAGTTAGCACTTGTTATGGTTAGGATTTGAGCTGAAACTCAAAGGCAGCAGGAAAAGTCAGGGGAGGGAAGGAGAGCAATCTGAGCAGGTTGGATAGCAAGCCAATGCAAAAGCAAACAAAAGGGCTCTGCAGTGTATCAGCTACAGTCAGATTACAAAACGTGGAGAGGGAAATAAAGTATATAAAGACTGGAAGGGAAAGATTTGGTCAGTTTATAAAGAAGGTGAAATTCCAGACAAAGGTATAAATTTGAACCAGTACAGATCAGGAGGCAATGAGAGTTTGTCAGAGAACATTTGCAGAGCCTTTGGCTTTTGAAGATTGGAGAGAGCAAGGAGTAAGATGAATGTTTTAAGAAAATCTGTTGGGCAGCTGAGTGGATAATGGATTGTGCTAGGAAGAGACTGAATTGGGAGACCAACTGTAACACTCTTGCAGAGAGAGACTGAGGACCTAATCTAAGGTGGGGTCTATATGAGCGGAGACGATAGGCATGCTAGGGATGTTGTGAGCTTAGAAAGCACAAGTTTTGCCAATTTATTGGAAAAGAGCAATGAGAGTGAAGCATCAAATGCTCCCTGAGTTCCTGACAGTAATGGGGTGCTAATTGAAAGGAATAAAGAGATAGGGATTGTGCGATTGGACACTTCATGATGTGAACGTGGAGCTCAGTGGAGAAGCAGACCTGGATCTGGAGATGTGGCGGTGATTGGCAGAGAGGAGCCTCTCAATGCCTGAGACCTGAAGGACAGTCTACCATCTGACCAGTGAAGAAAGCATATGGAGAGAGAGAGGAGACAGAGCATCTTAGGTGTCAGCCAGAACTGACATGACATGATGATGAGCTAATTAAGATGAGTAAGAAGGAAAAGTCAGGTGGGAAGAGCCGTGTCAAGCACATCCAAGAGCCCCAGTTGGCCATCAGTGTCAAATGCTGAAGGCAGATCAAGGGGAAGGAAGATTGAGAAGAGGCCACTAGCTTTCGTCAATAGGAAATCACTGAGCACTTTGGAGAGAGCAGTTGCTCTTGAAGGTGGGAGTCAGGAATCAGATGCCCAGGACTTTCAAGGATGGTAAAAAAAAAAAAGGGCAGGCAGGGACTCTAAGTGGACTCCAATGAATTCAGTACAGCCATAGACTTCTAAAATGTGAAAGTACTTGGAAGTACTGATAATATCAGGTTGGGTAGGATCATGCATTCTGGGCATATGTAGACAGTGAACAAGTGAGGTCAGGGGAAATTCTGGGCTGGGTTAGTGACTTTCAGAGATGAGGGAACTTAGGAGGTCATTGACTGAAAGTGTATTAGAGAGAAGGCAACTTTAGATCTTAGGTTGCTGAGAATCTCAGAATGACTCCAATTTACCAGAAGAAAAATGACTTCAATGTATTTGGGGCAGCACTAGGTGTCTCCTCTCTTCTCTCAGGTTTCAAACTTTTCACAACTCCATGCTAAAGGATGAGTAAGCCCAGTAGGATGTTAAGTGACAGTCAGAAATCCTGCTGTGATTTTTAGATTACAAGAAAAGGTGCATAAGAAAGAAGAGCTCAGGAAAATAGAGGTGATGATCCATCTGAAGCATGCACTGCTTAGTGTTTGCCTCAACTTTGACTGAGAGGGAGAACTTGCAGAAGAGTCCAGACTAGGTGGCAGAACAGTCTCTAGCTCAGGTGCATGAGACTCACATGAAGGAATTCTGACTTGGGCGCTTAAAGGACTCTTTGGGCTGGCTCTTAAGCTCTCTTAAGGCATTTTAATGGCAACCCCATAATACAGGTATTTGATGTGTTCTGTTAGGCCAGAGAACTTAGATTTAGAGGTAGTATTTTGACCCCCAAAAGCGATTTTTTTGCCTTGCTAATGAGAATGAAATATTCTCTATCAAATTAGAAGTGTCCAAAATAGAAGCAGTCTTCTTCCTGAAGCATTGATTTACATTGAAGAGACCTCCATAGAATGTTTACTGACAAAAGATTGATGTATCTTGTGGAGATATGTTATGGGAGGAATTGAATAGAGGCCTGCTGAGACACTTTCCTTGAAAAGCCAGTGGATCTATAGGACCAGTGATCCTCTTTCTGAATGGAGAATAAGAGCTAAGAACTCTATGTAGTAATGAGAATTAATTTTAAGATAAAGAGCAGGGGGAATGAGATATGTTGGTAGGGGAACCTGAGTTTTTTTTCCCATTGCTTGAAACAGAATTTTAGTCAATAAAAATTCATTATGCAGCCACTATATGTCAGGTAGAGTGCTAATCTTTGGCTTTCTTCCTAAGTACCAATCTGAATATGTGATGGAGAGCTCTGGGAAATAGGAAGAGCAAAAACCCTCAGTAAACACCTGGTGCTGGTCCAAGCAATAGCCTTTGCCAGAGGGTGAGATCATCTTGAGTATAAAGGATTATTGCTACGCCAGATTCAGGGTACAGATTGTTTGTTAGGCCTTAACGCTGGAAAACAGGGTATCTCCAATGTATTTTGACATTCTTTAACAAAGCAGATACTCTCTTTTCATGGGTGTTTAAGTTGATTACGAAGTTCACCTTTCAGTGGTTTGCAAGAAATTCTTGCAAAAATGAGTCTAATGCCCCTCTGAACAGGCAAGTCTCAGGTGTAGGGCAGTGTTGTGAGTTGGACTGATAGGACAGGTGGCTGGACTAGGTGGGAACCATCTGTAGGAGAAGGTTCCATGACAAATTTCAAGCTTGGTACATGACTCTCTTGACATGGTTGTGGAGTACCATTCACTTGTACTGTGCTCCAAAACTTCAAACTAGTCAGTGAAAACAAAGTGGTAGAAGATAACTAGAAAATAGATACATCAAATCAAATACTGATAGTCATGAGGGACACTTTGGATATGAAAGTCATGAACCATAAACTTAAGGCCATGAACATATAAATCTTTGAGAAACTTTGAAAATAAAAAACATGTCCACATATGCATAGAATGTGAGAGAAGGGCTATGACTTATAGAGATTACTTCCTCTGACTTCAGTAAATTGTGGATTAGAAATTATGAAGTACTATAATTTAAGTACTGAAGAACTGAAGTTGAGAAAGACACTTAATAAGAAAACAATGTTTTTTTTTCAAGAGAAATCTTGAGAGATATCCCTCCATTGTAAAAGATGAATTGTAGGCCAAATATTTTGCAATAATACTCAAATTTAAGTCAAGTTTGAAAATCTTTTCACATGTAAGCCTGAAACCCATGTAGAAAGGGGTCAAGGAGGAGAGGTGAAAAAAAGTTTAGCTATTACAGTGAAACAGTTTTATTAGAAAATCATAACAGATATCTCAGCCATGGTTTATCAGAAATGAGCAAACTTGCTGGAAATGAGTTGTCATTGGGGAAGTCTCTTCATGAAAGGTGATATTCTGCATCATTTCCCAGAAGAATGGGTCCTTCTGCTTCTCCACCCCGGCCACTTCCCTTCCATAAGTGCACCATAGGAATTCTAAGACCATTCAGTGGAATCTCTTATATGTTGAAGAGCCAGGTGGAATACGATGTCCTTGTAATGTTGTGGAATTACCCCAAGCAGGGTTGGACAAGGATTCCATGACACTGCAGTAGCAGGTGGTTTTCAGTAGAAGCCAGAGGAATAACACCTTCCCCAGAAAGATGGGTGGCAGCAGCCTGTGATAGTAATGGAATATATGGATCCCCCTGTATTGGCTTGGTTTTCAAATTGATTGTGTTAAAACCCAGAGCTTGTTAATCCCACCTGTGGGATGGACTTGTTGATGTGAAAAGAAAGTCTTGAACTGGGAGGAGCTGGTGACGTAGATTTGGAGACACAAGAGAGAGGCAGAAGAACTTTTTGGAAGCAGCACCTCGTGGAGGCAGAGAGAGAGACTGAGAGAATTGCTGGGGGCCACTTTGAATTGCCCTGGACTTTTGAGACCTGCCCCCTGAGCTGCCAAGGACTGAGGAGACATGGCTGTTTTGCTGGTACTTTGTCTGTCTGTTTTGATGTTGTTTTGCCAGATTTGTCCACTGGTGAAAGACAGTCCTGTTGTTGAAGAAGTCCTGGAACCTGGCTTTTGGTTAAGAAGCCCTGAGACTGTCCTGCAGACAGAGAGTGAATGCTGTCCACTGGTGAAGGACAGTGCTGTTGTTGCAGGGGTCTGGGAACCTTTCTGTTGGTTCAGAGCTACTGAGACTGTCCTGCAAACAGAGAGTGAATACTGTCCACTGGCGAAGGAAAGTGCAGGAGTCTGGGAACCTTTCTGTTGGTTCAGAAGCCCTGAAGAAGGATTTTCTTGTTGTATGTTTACAGAAATCCTGGGAGAGGGTTTTGCTAATGTTTTCAGGGGTTCTAGGACTGTTCTACAGACAGAGGATGAATTAATGAAGAGACTGGCAATGTATCTTGTGGCCTTGCTAAGCCTTGTCTCCCCAGGAACTAAGATTGCTGAGAACTTGCCTTGGGTCAAGATGAAGAAAAGACCTCCATTTGGGTATTAAGTGCTGTGCTTAAACTTGATGTAACTCTGGGGTAGATTCAATTGTGATCCAGGGGTGGGGAACTTTTGACCTTTTTGTGCTCTGTGATTGAACAAATGAAGGTACTTTACTTATGTTTGGAAACTAATCTCCATTTGAGAAGAGGGGCTTTGTGGTGGACTAAATGAAGGTACAGCCTAGGGGTGGAGCAGTATTTAGAACAGGGACACAATCAATTTGAAAACCAATCCAATACAGGGGGATCTATATATTCCATTACTATCACACAGCCATAGCCATAGTCACCATAGCCCAGGCCTCCATAGCCACCAAAGCCATAGCCTAGGCCACAGAAGCTTCCACATCCACAGCCATAACCAGAGCCATAGCCATAACCCAGAACCCCACAGTAGCCTCCGTAGTAGCTCATTGTGTCAGGATTCACAGATTTGGATGGATGTCGCAATTTAATTTGTGTGAGTGTGTATAGTACTATTTACACAGAGACTTTTATATACTTCCAGCAGGAGGAGCAGCAGCTTCATTTCAGAATTGCAGAATTCCCATTAATGAACTTCTAGTCGTTTGTTGCCTCAAAAGAATTTCTCCAGCTTATTAAGGGTTTTTTCTCTGGATCTGCTGTTTCTCCATGAAGACTCTACCAACAATCTCCTTCTTATCATGAGAAACGATTATGCTGTTGCCAGAGCCCATGTGGTTAATGTGGCTCGTGCTTTACCCAGTCTTCATGCAGTCCTCTTCAGGGACATTGTCCTTTTTTCACAGCTTGGTAGCCTTAACTTCTGATTCTTTTTTTAAATTACATTTTATGTTTATTGTTAGTTTACATAATTCATTTCCACAAGATTTTGAGTTACATATGTTCTCCCCATCTCTCCCCCACCCACCATCCCAAAAGAGCGATCCCAATGTATACCCCTTTCCCCAATCTGCTCTGTCCCATATATTCACCCATCCCCCCTCTGACTTTCCAGTAGGGCAAGATGGATCTCTATGCCCCAGTGTCTGTATATCTTATTTCCCAGTTGCAGGTAAATAATAATAATAATACATTTTAAACATTTGATTTTAAAACTTTGAATTCCAGCTTCTTTCCCTTCCTCTGTCATCACTCACCCTTACTGGGAAGATAAGCAATTCAATATAGGTTGCACATGTGTGCAAAACATTTCCATAGTGTATATATTGTGAAAGACTAACTATATTTCCCTCCATCCTATCTAACCCCTCACTTGTTCTGCTCTCTACTTTGACCCTGTTCCTTTTCAAAAGTGGGTGCTTCCAACTTCCCTCACTCCCAACCTGCCCTCACCTTCATCATTCCACCTCTAATACCCTTCTCCCCTACTCTCCTGTAGGTTGAGATGCCCTATTTAGAGTGTATATCATTCCCTCCCTAAGCCAAATTCAATGAGGGTAAGGTTGACTCATTCCCTTTTGCCTTCCTGTTCTTCCCCTCCATTGTAACAGTTTTCCCTTGCCACATATATATGAGATAATTTACCTCATTCTGTCTCACTCCATCTTCTCTTATTACATTATTCTCTCAGTTTTCAATTATACCTTTTAATTATCATCCCTTCCTATTCAATTGGTTATGTGCCCTCTGTCTATGTATACCTGTACGCATATATACACACATTCACATATGTATTCATATGCCCATATACTCTCCTATATAGACATATATATATATGCACATTTGTATTCCCTTCAACTATTCTCATACTGAGAAAAGTTTCATAAGTTACAATTATCATTTTTCCATGTAGGAATGTAGATAGTTCAACTTTTATAAGTTCCTTATGATTTCCTTTCCCTGTTTACCTTCTCATGCTTCTCTTGCTTCTTTTATCTGAATGTCAAATTTTCTATTCAGCTCTGGTTTTTTCATCAAGAATGCTTGAAAGTCCTCTATTCCATCGAATGACCACATTTTCCCCTGAAACATGATACAGTTTTGCTAGGTAGGTGATTTTTGGTTTTAATCCCACCTCCTTTGACCTCCAGAATATCATATTCCAAGCCCTTTGATCCCTCAATGTAGAAGCTCCCAGGACCTGAGTTATCCTGATTGTGTTTCCACAATATTCAAATTGTTTCTTTCTGGCTCCTTGTAATATTTCTCCTTGATTGGGGAACTCTGGAACCTGACTATAATATTGATAGGAGTTTTCTTTTTGGGATCATTTTGAAGAGGTTTTTGGTCAATTCTTTCAACCTCTATTTTGCCCTCTGCTTCTGAAACATCAGGGCAATTTTCCTTGATAATTTCTTGAAGGAAGATTTTTAGGTTCTTTTTTGATGATGGCTTTCAGGCAGTCCAATAATTTTTAAATTGTCTCTCCTGGATCTATTTCCCAGGTCAGTGGTTTTCCCAATGAGATATTTCACATTGCCTTCTATTTTTCATTTGTTTATATCTGATTAATAGTATCTTTATTTCTCATAAAGTCACTAGCTTCCATTTATTCCAATCTAATTCTGAAGGAGTTATTCCCTTCAGTGAGCTTTTGAGATTCTTTTTCCATGTGGCAAATTCGGCTTTTTAAGGCCTTATTCTCCTCATTACCTTTTTGAGCCTCTCTTGCCATTTGAGTTCATCTATTTTTAAGGTGTTATTTTCTTTGGTCAGGTTGTTGACTCTCTTTTCCTGATTTTCTTGCATCATTCTCATTTCACTTCCCAATTTTTCCTCCACTTCTCTTATTTGGTTATCAAAATCCTCCTTAAGCTCCTCTATGGCCTGTAACCAATTCATATTTTTCTTGGAAACTTTTGTTGAAGGACTTCTGACTTCATTGTCTTCCTCCTGTTCCATGCTTTGGTCCTTTTTGTCCCCAAAATAGGAGTCTAATGTCAGATTTCTCTGCTTGCTTTGATTCCTTTGCTTGCTCATGTTAACACTCAATTACTTGACTTTTGAGCTTTTTGTCACAGTAGAACTCTGCTTCCAGAGAGGGGAGCTTTGTCCCTAATCGCTGCTGTTGTCTCAGCTGCTGGAGCTATTAATTGGCTGCCTTCTCTGAAGCCTCCACAAGCTCTGGCATACTGGTCACATAGCCCAGGACCTCCACACTAGACGACAATCCAGATCTAAGCAGGTAAAGGGAAGAGCAATTACCCCTTAGACTGGTCACTTGGTCTCCCTACAATCTGCAGGCCAGGAGCTCTGAAGGAGCCATGCAGTAGAGGCTGCATGGGCCAAGGCACCTCAGTCGCTTCTCCCTCCAGGGGTCAGAGGCCAGACCACACTCCCAAATCCCCTGTTTCCAAAGTCCACTGACGTCTCACTTTGTCTTTGGATTTATGGGTTGATACTTCTGGAAACCACCAAAGCTACTGGTGATCCACTCACCCTACATCCCTCCAGCCAGGGTTGGTCAGGCCACCCTGAGGCTAAAACATCGGGCTCATTCAGGACTGGGCTCTGCTCCCAGCATGCTGTGCTGGCCCCTTCCTTCTGGCCTGACAGGCTGTCTTCAGCAAGAGGTTAGATTCTCTCTGTCACTTTGTGGGTTCTGTAGCTCTAAAGTTTGTTTAGAGTCATTTTTTACATGTATTGGAGGAGGTGGAAGCAGAAGCCGTGCAGAAGTCCTGTTTCTACTCAGCCATCTTAGCTCCAACCCTTGATTCTTTTTTTTATAATTTAATTTATTTTTAGTTTCCAATATTCACTTTTATATGATTTTGAGTTCCGAAATTTCCTCCCTCCCTCAGCTTCCCCCTCCCCAACATGACATGCAATCTAATAAAAGCTCTACATGGACATTCATATTAAAATTATTTCCTAGACACAGAGGCAGGCCTGGAAGGTGCAGCCAACACATGCAGAGGTGGGCCCAGAAGGTGCAGCCTGCAGAGACAGGCCTGGAAAGCACGGCCCGGAGAGGCTGGCCAGAAGAGGCCTGATGAACTTGGAGAGCAAGTCGTCCCACCAACCACAAGGGCAACTACCAGGCCTATCACCAAAGGGCTGGGACTGGAAAGAGCAAGGTAAGAAGCAAATATAGGGGCCCCTGTCCAGGACAGCAAATACTCCTGGGGCTACCACTTCATAGCCCAGAAATTTTTTTTTAAAAGCCCCTATCAGGACCTCCAAAGACCAGGATGACAGAGTGAACCTCACCTGCTCCAAAAGCCCCTCTGACCCTGAAAACATAGTAACTCTTGCCCCAGGGCAAAACCCTCTACAGTAAAGGCTTGGGATCCCTAAAGGAAGGGCATGGCTAGGGCCCTGCCTCAAAATGGGTAGAAAGCAGACTACAAAGACTCTGGAGTCCTACTATCCTCAGAGGGAGGAACCAAACTCAGAGGGAGACAATGTGGACTCCACACCCACAGCTGAAACATCAACAGGGAATGGGTCCCAAGCACAGAAAGCTCTCCTAGATGAGATCAAAAGGAACTTTGAAAACTGAATGAGAGAGATAGAAGACAAAATGAATAATTCTCTCAAAACAAAAATTGCAGAATTAGAAAAACATTATAATGAAGAAAACATCTCTCTAAAAAGAAAAGTGCATGATATGGAAAAGGAGCTCCAAAAACTAACCAAGGAAAATGATTTGCTAAAAACTAGAATCAACCAAACTGCAACAAATAACTCTATGAGGAACCAAGAATTAGTCCAACAAAACAACAAGAATGAAAAATTAGAAAAAGAGGTAAAATAACTCAATGGAAAAATAACTTACCTAGTAAACAGATCCAGGAGAGATAATCTGAGAATCATAGGCCTACCAGAAAATCATGATGAAAAAATGAGCCTGGACAAACATTCTCCAAGAGCTCATTAAGGAAAACTGCCCTGAGATACTAGAACCTGAGGGTAAAATAGAAATCAAGAGAATCCACTGGACACCTGCTGAAAGAGATCCCAAACTGAAAAGTCCTTGAAATGTTGTGGCCAAACTCCAGAACTACCAGATAAAAGAGAAAATACTTCAAGTGGCCAGAAAGAAACAATTCAAATATCGAGGGTCCACAGTGAGGATAGCACAGGATTTGGCAGGGTCTACACTGAAAGATTGGAGGCAGTGGAATACAATTTTCTGGAAGGCAAAAGAGCTTAAATTACAGCCAAGGATCACATACCCAGCAAGACTGAGCATATTCTTCCAGGCAAAGAGATGGTCATTCAATGATATAACAGAGTTCCAGACCTTCCTGATAAAAAATCCAGAACTCAATGGAAACTTCAACTTCCAATTACGAGATGCAACAGTGACATAGAAAGGTAAACAAGGAAAACACACACACACACCCTGCTATTTGATAAGAGCAAGGTGGTTATAGACAAGTAGAGGGTATGAGTATAAAATACACAAAATGACAATTTTAAATAATCTTATTAAGGGCTACAAAGGGACTGCAATGGAAGAAGATGAATGAATGAAGTGGAAAAGGGTAAATTATGCCACACAAAGAGGCATAAAAACAGTATAGCAGAGGAAAAGAAGGGAGGGAGATGAGAATCATATGAGATTTTCCCTCATTGGTCCTGGTGCAACGAGGGAATAACAACCAGTTAAGCATAGGACTGTATGGAGTAGAAATGCAAAAAGTATTATTTTAGAAGGAAAGAGGGGAGGGAGAGGAGCTTCGAATGAGATTTGTTCCTGTCACTCTTGGTATGAAGAAGAAATAATGTACTTCATTAAGTATAAAAATATCCTACAGGCAGTAGGTGGGTGAAAGGGCTATGAAAGTTGGGGGGGGAGTTAGTAGGGAGGGAAGAAGTAAAGGGAAAGGGGAGGAAAAGGGAGGGGGGCTGATAAGGGAATACTGAGGGAGGTGGTGATCAAAAGGAAAACTATTAAGGGGGGAAGGAAGAAGGGGGGAAACTATGAACATTAACAGGGGTGGGAATAGGATGGAGGGAAAGAAACAGGTAACAATCCTAACTGTAAATGTGAATGGAATGAACTCTCCCATAAAACGGAGATGGATAGCAGAATGGATTAGAAATCATAATCCTACAATATGCTGTTTACAAGAAACACATCTGAAACAGAGGGATACACACAGGGTAAAGGTAAAAGGCTGGAGTAAAATATATCATGCCTCAACTAAAGTAAAAAAAAAAGCAGGGGTAGCAATCCTTATCTCAGATAAAACAAAAGCAAAAATTGACCTAATTAAAAGAGATAAGGAAGGAAACTATATCCTGCTAAAAGGCACCATCAAGAATGAAGCAATATCATTACTTAACATATATGCACCAAGTGGTATATCATCCAAATTCCTAGAGGAGAAGGTAAAGGAATTAGAGGAAGAAATAGATAGCAAAACTATACTAGTGGGAGACCTTAATCTCCCCCTCTCTGAACTTGATAAATCCAACCTCAAAATAAACAAGAAAGAAGTTAAGGAGGTGAACAGAATTTTAGAGAGGATAGGTATGATAGATCTCTGGAGAAAACTGAATGGAAAAGGAATATACTTTCTTCTCAGTGGTTGATGGCACATACTCAAAAACTGACTAGGGAATAAAAACCTCACAATTCTATGCAGTAAGGCAGAAATATTAAGTGCATCCTTCTCAGATCATGATGCAATAAAAATTATATGCAATAAAGGGCCATGGAAAGACAGACAAAAAACTAATTGGAAATTAAACAATTTAATCCTAAAGAATGAGTGATATGATGAATGAGAATTGAATCCTAAAGAAAGCAATAAATTATAGAAAGAATCAGTAATTTCATTCAAGAGAATGATAATAATGAGACAACATACCAAAATTTGTGGGATGCATTAAAGGCAGTTCTTAGGGGAAGTTTTATATCCCTGAGTGCATACATGATTAAATTAGAGAAAAGGGAGGTCAACAAATTGGTCACACAATCGAAAAACCTTGAAAAAGAACAAATTCAAAATCCCCAATTAAATACTAAATTAGAAATACTGAAAACCAAAGGACAGATTAATAAAATTGAAATTAAGAAAACTTTTGAATTAACAAATAAAACTAAGAGCTGGTTTTATGAAAAAAACCAACAAAATTGATAGACACTTAGTTAATATGATAAAAAAAAGAAAGAAGAAAACCAAATTATGAGTATCAAAAATAAAAAGGGTGAATCTACCTCCAATGAAGAGGAAATTAAAACAATAATTAGGAATTATTTCTCCCAATTGTATGCACATAAATTTGATAATCTTAGGGAAATGGATGAATATTTACAAAAATACAAGTTGCCCAATTAACTGAAGAGGAAGTAAATTACTTACATATCCCCATCTCAGAAAAAGAAATTGAACAAGCCATTAGTCAACTCCCTAGAAAAAATCTCCAGGGCCAGATGGATTTACTAGTAGATTCTAATTGATTCCAATACTCTACAAACTGTTTGGGAAAATTAGTGAAGGAGTCCTACCAAATTCTTTTTATGACACAAATATGGTACTGATACCTAAATCAGGAAGAGAAAAAACAGAGAAAGAAAATTATAGACCAATCTCCATCATGAATATAGATGCAAAATTCTAAATAAAGTACTAGCAAAAAGACTACAGCAACTTATCTCAAGAATAATACACTTTGATCAGGTAGGATTTATTCCAGGAATGCAAGGATGGTTTAATATTAGGAAAACCATCAGTATAAATGATCATATCAACAATAAAACTAGCAGAAACCACATGATCATCTCAATAGATGCAGAAAAGGCTTTTGACAAAATACAACATCCATTCTTATTAAAAACCTTAGAAAGTATAGGAATAAATGGAGCCCTCCTTAAAATAATAGGTAGCATCTATTTAAAGCCATCAGCAAGTATTATATATAATGGGGAGAAGCTAGAAGCATTTCCCATAAGATCAGGGGTGAAACAAGTGTGTCCATTATCACCACTCTTATTCAGTCTGGTACTAGAAATGTTAGCAGTAGAAATTAGAGAAGAAAAAGAAATCAAAAGAATCAAATTAGGCAGAGACCAAGCTATCACTCTTTGCAGATGATATGATGATATACTTAGAGAATCCTAGAGAATCAAGTAAAAAAACTACTTGAGACAATAAATAAATTTGGCAAAGTTGCAAGATATAAAATAAACCCACATAAATCCTCAGCATTCCTATATATTTCCAATGAAATTCAAGAGCAAGAGATAGAAAGAGAAATCCCATTTAAAGTTACTGTAGACATTATAAAATATTTGGGAATCTACCTGCCAAAACAAACCCAGGACCTATATGACCAGAAATGCAAAATACTTTTCACACAAATAAAGTCAGATCTAATTGGAAAAACGTCCATTGCTCATGGCTGGGTCGAGCTAATATAATGAAAATGAAAATTTTACCTAAATTAAATTATATATTTAGGTAAATATATAATTTAGAATAAAAACCAATCAATTTACCAAAAACCTACTTTATAGAGCTAGGGAAAAAAAGTAACAATTCATTTGGAAGAACAAACGGTCCAGAATATCAAGGGAATTGATGAAAAAAAAATGCTAGGGAAGGTGGAGTAGCTATACCAGATTTCAATCTGTATTATAAAGCAGCAGTCATCAAAACTACTTGGTACTTGCTGAGGAAGAGAGGAGTGGACCAATGGAATAGATTAGGCACACGAGATTCAGAAGTCAATTACTATAGAAATCTATTGTTTGATGTTTGGGGTTTACCCAAGTCAGTAGTCTTTGGGATAAGAACTCACTATTTGACAAAATCTGCTGGGAAAACCAGAATATAGTATGGCAGAAACTGGGCATAGACCGTTATCTAACACCATATACCAAAATCAAGTCTAAATGGCTGCATGATCTAGGTATTAAGGTTGATACTGTAAGCAGTCTCAGAAAACAAGGAATAGTTTACCTGTCAGATTTGTGGAGAGGGAAAGACTTTATGACTAAACAAGAATTAGAGAATATTACAAAATTTAAAATGAATAATTTTGACTACATGAAATTTAAAAGCTTCTGTACAAACAAAGCCAATGTAATCAAGATTAAGAGGGATGTGGGAAATTGGAAAAGAATCTTTACAACCTATGTCCCTGACAAAGGACTCATTTCTAAAATATACAGAGAATTGAGTTAAATTTATAAGAATACAAGTCATTCCCCAACTGATAAATGGTCAAAGGATATGAAAGGATATGAACAGGCAATTTTCAAAGAAATTAAAGATATCTATAAGCACATGAAGAAATGCTCTAAATCACTATTGATTAGAGAAATGCAAATCGAAACAACTCTGAGGTACCACATCTCACCAGTCAGATTGGCTAAGATGACAAAACAGGAAAATGACAAATGCTGGAGAGGATGTGGGAAAATTGGATCACTAATGCATTGCTGGTGGAGTTGTGAACTGATACAGCCTTACTGGAGAGTAATCCAGAATTATGCCCAAAGGGCTATAAATAATTTCATATCCTTTGACCCAGCAATACCACTCCTATGGTTATATCCCAAAGAGATAATAGAAGTGGGAGGAAGACCCATATGTGCAAAAATGTTTATAGCAGCTCTTTTTGTGGTGGCAAAAAATTGGAAATTAAGGGGGTGCCCATCAATTGTGGAATGGCTGAACAAGTTGTGGTATATGCATGTCACGGAACACTATTGTGCTATAAGAAACGAGGAGCAGATGGACTTCATATTTACCTGGAGAGGCTTATACGAACTGATGCTGAGTGAGAAGAGTAGAACCAGGAGGAATTTGTACACAATTAGAGACACAACATATGTGTGATGACCAACTTTGATAGACTGGGCTCTTCTCAGCAATGCAGTGATATAAGTCAATCCTAAAAACTCATGATGGAGAGAAATGTGTGCATTTAGAGAAAGAACTAGAAAGAACTGAGTTTATATCCAGATGGAAGCAAAATACCTGATCTTTTTCGTTCTCTTATTTGGTTTTATGTCCTCTTTACTATTTTTCATTCCATCTGATACAATCCATCTTTGTAACCTGACTAATGTATAATGTGAAAGTATTTACAGTTCCTATACTTGACTATATGCCACCATGGAGGAGGAGGAGAGGGAGGGGGACAAAATGTGAAACTCAAGGAATTGTGGAATTGAATCCTGTAAACTAAAAGGAAACAAACAAATTAATAAAAATATAAAAAAGAAAAAATAGACTAACTCAAATGGCAAAAGAGCCCCAAAAAGTCAAATTGGAGAAGAATGCTTTTAAAAGACAAATTTGCCAGATGGAAAAGGAATTTCAAAAACTCACTGAAGGTAATAACTCCTTCAAAATTAGATAGGAGCAATTGGAAACTAATGACTTTATGAGAAATCAAGATACTATAAAACAGATACAAAGAAATGAAAAAATAGAAAGCAATGTGAAATATCTCATTGGAAAAACCATTGAACTAGAAAATAGATCCAGGAGAGAGAATTTTAAAATTATTGGACTACATGAAAGACATGATCAAAGAAGAGCCTAAACCCCATCTTTCAAGAAATAATCAAGCAAAATTTCCCTCATATTCTAGATCCAGAGCAAAATGAAAATTGAAAGAATTTACCTATTGCCTCTTGAAAAATATCCCAAAAAGAAAACTCCTAGGAATATTATACCAAATTCCAGAGCTCCCAGGTCAAGGAGAAAATACTGCAAGCAGTTAGGAAGAAAAAATTTGAGTGTTGTAGAAACACAATCAGGATAACACAAGATAGCAGCTTCTACTTTAAGGGATTGAAGGGCTTAGAAAATGATATTCTGGAGGTCAAAGGAGCTAGGACTAAAACCAAGAATCACCTACCCGGAAAACTGAGTATAATGCTACAGGGAAAAATATGGTCATTCAAAGAAATAGAGGACTTTCAAGCATTCTTGATGAAAAAAATCAGAGCTGAACAGAAATTTTGACTTTCAAATACAAGAGGCAGAGAAGCATGAGACGATGAACAGGAAAAAGAAATCATAAGGAATTTATTAAAGTTGAACAAATACATTCCTTCATGGAAAAAAATAATAATTATAACACATAAGACTTTTCTCAGTATGAAGATAGTTGAAGGGAATATATGTGTATATACACACATATGTATACATGCATATATGTATGTATAGTAGGATGTATGTATATACAAATGTATATGTGAGTGTGGGCATTTGTATGTTCATGTATACACAGAGCTCACACGATGAGGTGAATATGAAAGAGTGATATCTAAAAAATAAAATTAAGAGGTGAGAGAGGAATTTATTGGGAGGAGAAAGGTAGCAATAGATTAGTGTGAATTATCCCATATAAAAGAGGCCAGAGAGGTGGCACCCTGGACGCAGTAAAGATGGTCAAATAGAAGCAGGACCTCCATGTGGCTCCAGGTTACACCTTCCCCAATCCATTTAAAACAGGACTCTGAACAAACTTTGGAGCTGCAAAACCCACAAAATGACACAGAGAAGCTAACCTCCTGCTGAGGACAGCCTGGCAGGCAAGCAGCAAGCGGCCAGGACAGAGCTCTGGGAGCCAAGCCAAGGCCTGCATGAGAGCCAGTGTTGCAAACCAGTGTGCCAAAGCATTTGGAGGCCTCAGAGAGGGCACCAAACTGATACATACAGCAGCTGAGAAAACCCCAGCCTTTGGGACGAAAGCTCCCCTGTCTGGTGGCAGAGTCCTACTGTGGCAAAAAGCCCAGGGGTCAAGTCACTGAGGGGTGACATGACCAGGAAAAGAAAGCAAAACAAACAGAAGATTCCAACATTAGACTCCTATTTGGGGGACAAAAATGATCAAAGCATGGAACAGGAGGAAGACAGTGAAGTAAGAACACCTGCACCAAAAACTTCAAAGGAAAAAATGAGCTGGTTACAGGCCATAGAGGACCTTAAGAAGCAGATAAGAGAAGTGGAGGAAAAATTGGGAAGAGAAATGAAAACAATGCAAGAAAATTATGAAATGAGAGTCAACAGCCTGACTGAGGAAAATAACACTTTAAAAAACAGACTGACTCAAATGGCAAAAGAGGCTCAAAAAAGCAAAGAGGAGAAGAATGCCTTAAAAAGCCAAATTTGCCAGGTGGAAAAAGAATCTCAAAAGCTCAATGAGGAAAATCATTCCCTTGGATTTAGATTGGAGCAAAGGGAAGCTAGTGACTTTAAGAGAAATCAAGACGATGTTAAATAGATCCAAACAAATGAAAGAATAGAAGGCAATGTGAAATATCTCAAGGGAAAAACCACTTACCTGGAAAATAGTTCTAGGAGAGATAATTTTAAAATTATCGGACTACCTGAAAGCCATGATCAAAGAAAGAACCTAGAAATCATCCTCCAAGAAATTCTCAAGGAAAATGGTCCTGATGTTTTAGAACCAGAAGGCAAAATAGAGGTTGAAAGAATCCACCAATCACTTCCTGAAAAAGATCCCAAAAAGAAAACTCCTAGGAATATCATAGCCAGGTGCCGAAATTCCCAGATCAAGAAGAGAATATCATGAGCAGCCAGGAAGAAACAATTTGAATATTGTGGAAACACAATCAGGATAACCCAGGATCTGGCAGCTTCTACACTGAGGGATCGAAGGGCCTGGGATATGATGTTCTGGAGGGCAGAGGAGCTGGGATTAAAATCAAGAATCACCTACCCAGCAAAACTGAGTATCACATTTCAGGGTAAAATATGGTCATTCCGAGAAATAGAGGACTTTCAAGCATTCTTAATGAAAAAAACAGAGTTGAATACAAAATTTGACACCCAGATACAAGAAGCAAGAGAAGCTTGAGAAGGTAAACAGGGAAAAGAAATCATAAGCCACTTATCAAAGTTGAACTATTAACACTCCTTCATGGAAAAACGATAATTGTAACTGATGAAACTTTTCTCAGTATGAAAATAGTTGAAGGGAATAGAAATATATATATATGTCTATATCGTAGGGCATATGGGTGTATGAATATATATGTGAATGTGTGTATATATGTATACATAGATAGAGGGCACAGGACCAATTTAATAGGAAGGTATAATGCTAAGCAAAGGCAACTTCCCAAGGTTCAAAATACCAGCATAGATGCTCTCCATTTTATTCAGTGAAAAATTAAGAACAGAGAAAATCAAAATATAGCATCATTCAAAATACAGCATTCACCAAGTATAATTCAATAATCTCCAAGTACTACTCCACCCCTGGACATTATAATTCATTTAGTCAATCCCAAAGACCCTCTTCTAAGTACTACTCCACCCCTAGGCTTTACATTCATTTAGTCAACCACAAAATCTCTCTTCTCAAAAGGAGATTAGTTTCCAATCATAAGTAAAGTACATTCATTTGCTCAATCACAGAACACAAAAAAGTCAAAAGTTCCCCACCCTTGGATCACAATTGAATCCACCCCAGAGTTACAACAAGCTTAAGCACAACATTTAATACCCAAAGAGATATCTTTTCTTCATCTTGACCCAAGGCAAGTTCTCAGCAATCTTTGTTCCTGGGAAGACAAAGCTTAGCAAGGCCACAAGATACATTGCCAGTGTCCTCATTAATTCATTCTCTGTCTGCAGAATAGTCCTAGGACCCCTGAAAGCATTAGCAAAACCCTCTTCCAGGATTTTTGTAAACATACAACAAGAAAATCCTTCTTCAGGGTTTCTGAACCAACAGCCAGGCTCCAGAACCTCTGCAACAACAGCACTGTCCTTCACCGGTGGACAGAATTCACTCTCTGTCTGCAGAACAGTTTCAGGAGCTCTGAACCAACAGCAAGATTCCAGTACCTCTGCAACAACAAGACTGTCTTCACGAGTGAACAAATCTGGCGAAACAACATCAAAACAGACAGACAAAGTACCAGCATAACAGCCATGTCTCCTCAGTCCTTGGCAGCTCTGAGTGGCAGCTCTCAAAAGTCCTGGGCAATTCAGACTGGCCCTCAGCAATCCTCTCCATCTCTCTCGGCCTCCAAGATGCCGCTTCCAAAAAGTTCTTCTACCTCTCTCTTTGCTTGTGTCTCTCTAAATTTATGTCACCATCTCCTCCCAGTTCAGCACTCTCTTTTCACATCAACAAGTCCATCCCACAAGTGGGATTCACAAGCTCTGGGTTTTAACACAATCAATCCAAAAACCAAGCCAATACAGGGGGATCTTTAAATTCCATTACTATTACAGAAGGGATGATACTTAAAAGGGGAAATTAAGAGGTGAGAGAGGAATATAATGAGAGAATATGGAGAGAGACAGAATGGGGTAAACTATCTCATATAGAAGAGTCAAGGGAAAATGGTTACTATGGAGGGGAAGAATAGGAAGGTAAAGGGAATGGGTACACCTTATTCTCATGAAATCTGGCTTGGGTAGGGAATGACATACACACTAAATAGGGTATCTCACCCTTCAAGAGAGTAATGGGAAAGGGGATGAAAGGGGGGTATGATGGAAGGGAGGGCAGGCTGTGGGGGAGGGAAATTGGAAGCACTGACTTTTGAAAAGGGATGGTATCAAAGTAGAGAATAGAACAAGTGGGAGGTGGGATAGGAGGGAGGGAAATATAGTCAGTTTTGCATTAGCTACACATGTACAATCTATACTGAACTGCTTATCTTCCCCATAAGGGTGGGTGACAAGGGAGGAAGGGAATGAATCTGGAATTCAAGGTTTTAAAATCAATGTTTAAAATTATATATATGTATCACTGGGGAATAGAGATCCACCACGCCCTACTGGAAAAGTCAAAGGGAGTATGGGAGAAGATATGGGAGAGAGCAGATTGGAGGAGGGGATATCCTGTGGGTCTGCTATTTTGGGGTGGTGGGTAGGGGAAAAATGTGAAGAACATTTGTAATGCAAAATCTGGTGGAAATTAATGATGTAAATCAAAAGTTAATAAAGAATTTTAAAAATGAAAAAAAAGAAGCCAGAGGAAACTGTTACAAAGGAGGGGAAGAGCAGGAAGGTGAAAGGGAAAGGAAAAACCTGATTCTCATTGAATTTGGCCTACGGAGGGAATAACATACTGACTCAATAAGGTATCTTACCCTACAGGAAAATAGGGGGGTAAGGGATAAGAGGGAGGAGGAGAGAAGGGAGGGCAGATTGGGGGAGAGGGTAGTTAGAAGCAAACATTTTTGAAAAGGGATAGGGTCAAAGGAGAATATAGAATAAGTGGGGGGAGGGTTATAGGACAGAGGGAAATATAGTTAGTCTACCACACTATGAAAATGGTTTGGGTAACTACACATGCACAATCTAAATTGAACTGCTTATCTTCCCAGTGGGGATGGGAGAGGAGTAAAGAAGGGGGAAAAATCTGGAACTCAAAGTTTTAAAAACAAATGTTTAAAAATTGATTTATTTTTTTTACATGCAACTGGTAAATAAGGTATTCAGGTACTAGGGTATAGAAACCCATCATGCCTTGCTGCAAAGTTCGAGGGGATGAAGAGGGAGGATATAAGAGAGAATAGATTGGGGGAAGGGGTATTGAGTAGGCTTATTATTTTGGGGTGGGGAATAGGGAAAATTTGTGGAGAGAAAATATTGTAACTCCAAATGTTGTGGAAATGTATGTTGAAAATTAAAAATAAATGATTTTCAAAAAATATTTATAGGTGGCCTTTATGTGATCCAAAGGATTTGACATTGATGGTATGCCCAAAAATTATGAAATGGCTGGACAAGGTGAGGTATACACTTTGATGGAACACTATTTAGATATTTAAAAAAATGAGAGCAATTGTTTCACAAAAACCTGGTAAGGCTGATAAAAAAATTGATGCAAACTGAAGGGATCCAAAATAGGAGATTTTGTACACAGTAATACCAATATGGGAATGATGATGGACTGTGAAAGACTTAGCTACTCTGATCAATAAAATGATCCATGACAACTGCAAAGGACTCATGAGGGAAAGTACCTAAACCTCAAGAGAATGAACTGATGAACTCCAAGTACAAATTAAAGAATAATTTTTGCATTTCTTTATCTTTATTGGTTCAATGAATAGCATCACTAATATGAAAATATATTTAGCAAGACTACAGAGGCAAAATAGGTATCATATTGCTTGCCTTGTCAGTGGCTGGATGGAGGAATTATGGGAGAAAGAGAATTTGGAACACAATTTGTTTTAAATAGTAAAAATTAATAAATGATTTTTTTAAAGAGAAAGAGGATTCAACAGCCTGCCTAAAAGCTAAGGCCAAAGTGGAAAGGAAAATGTAAGGAGGATAGAGTTATCCAAGAGACTACTGCCATGAAGATTGCATAAGGCACCAGCCATATTAACTATATAAGTTTTAGCAACACTGTAATCATTTCTCATTACATGAACAAGATCATGGCAGAGCTATCTCAAACAGCAAATGTAGAAATATAAGAAACCCCCTTAATGAGATGGAGGAATTGTGCTCAGAGAACAAAAATTGAAAAGAATGTGTTTTGCCTTGTAAAATTCATTAATAGAAATTATGCAATTCTGGCTTGGATCTGCCATTCTTCCTGCTAGAAGGATATAAAAGTCCCTCTGCCAAAAGGGCTATACCAACTCATACAACCTACCTTCAACATCCATCCAACTAAGTGAATCCTGACACAATGAGCTACTACGGCAGCTACTATGGAGGATATGGCACTGGTTATGGCTGTGGATATGGCAGCTTCTGTGGACTAGGCTATGGCTTTGGTGGCTATGGCTGTGGAGGTCTGGGCTATGGTGGCTATGGCTTTGGCTGCTACCGCCCATTTTGCTATGGAAGGTGTTATTCCTATGGCTTCTACTAAAAAAAAAAATACACTTCCTCCCAGGCTGCCACTAATCCTTGCCCCCACCTTGCTTTGGGCTGACTCCATGACCTTGTAAGGACATCAAATTCTTTCAGCCTCTACAGCTGGGTGACAGGGGAGAGTTACTACAAGAAGACCTTAGAATTAATGCATACCACTCATGGATGTGAAATGGCAGGAACCAAGAAGCAATAGGACTCATCCATTTATGAAAAGATAGAGAACCGCATATTTCATTACAGAAATGTCTTAGCAACAGCTCGTTTCCAGCAAATTTACACAATTCTCATACATCATGGTTGATGTGTCTAATAAGATGTTCTAACAAACTTGTTTCGTGGCTTAAAAAACAGTTTCCACATATCCTTTTTTACCTCACTACATATATTCAGGCCTCACTTAACTGATGGGCAAGGTATTTTCCCCCATAAGCTGTGGGGTCTTTCCCAAATTCTGTGCCCACATGGTCTGGGTTTTTATCTTAAGGATTCTCCAGAGATTCACATGGTCTGCAGCTCAGGCTCATAGTTCATCACTTCCACATGCCTAGTGTCCCTGATGAATA
Source organism: Petaurus breviceps papuanus (assembly GCF_028583685.1). Classification (NCBI taxonomy): domain Eukaryota; kingdom Metazoa; phylum Chordata; class Mammalia; order Diprotodontia; family Petauridae; genus Petaurus; species Petaurus breviceps. Next base: position 34,745 of record NW_027187269.1, read on the forward strand.
GCAGAACAAGGATTGATTGTTTTGCTAACGTCCACAGCTTTGGTATCAAATTTGAAGTCTTGGAGCAGAGCACCTGAATGGCACAAGATTATAGGGTAGAGTCATAGACCATGTCTGAATGTTGTCAAGTAGCCTTGCCCTTTGGGTGGATCCCAGCTCCTTCAGCCTCTTGCACAGCCAGCACTACTTGCAACACAGCTCTCTAGCTGAGGCCTGTCTATCCACTGGGGAAGTGGACTTCTTATTGCTCTGTCCAAATGTGTTCTACAATATGCTCTGTCCGAAGTATCCAATGATGGCCTCATGGAGAAAACTCATCATCTCTTCTGGATCTTCTTTCTTCTTGATCGACCTTCAGCTTTTGGCACCACTCGCCAAATGGTGCTCCTGCATGTGTTTAACACTGTTCTACTAGTCTGACTGTTCATTCCCACTTTCTTTATCTAGACCAAAATCCAAACTGTGTTGATTAATTATGCCAGACTCCCTATTTATGAACTCTACTCTTTTCTCCCCCATATACTCTCTCAGAGGGAGACCTTCTTACATTCATGTTTTTCTACAATCTTTTCTCTGTCACTCACTGCTACATCTAGAAATCTAGACTTAAATCTCGCTTTACATTCACATCCATATCATGAACTATGCAAATATGCTATGTCAAAATGATGACCACTAGTCATGTCAAAGCCCCCTACTATAATATAAAGACCCTCACCTTGACCTCTCCAAAAGGACCCTACCTACCACTTTTCCTTACTACTTTCAAGTGCCCTACCATTCTGATAGGAACTAAGGTTCACAGCCTCAGAATACTGAAGAAAACATAACTGGCCTACTGGTAAAAGAGGCAAAAAAAATCACGTTAGATAAAACTCCTTAAAAAGCAGAATTGGTTGGATAGGGAAACAGGTACATAAACTTACTGACACAAAAATTCCTTAAAAATGTGATTGGGGCAACTGAAAAATGATGACTCCATGAGACATCAAGAAACAACAAAACAAAGTCAAAAGAATGAGGGGAAAAAAAAGGTGATACTACATACAGGAAAAAATACTGACCTGGAAAATACATAGAGGAGAGATAATTTTCAAATTACTGGACAAACTGAAAGATATGATAAAAAAGAATCCTAGACATCATAATTACAGAAATTATATTGGAAACATGCCTTGATATTTTATATCTAAAGAATAAAGTAGGAATTGACATAAACTACCAGTCATCTCCAGAGAGAGAGGTCAAAAGGAAAACTTCCATAGATGCTATAGCCAAAATCCAGACGCTCCAGGACAAGGAAAACTATTGCAATTAGCCGGGAAAAAAAACTTCAACTATTAAGGAGACATACTTGGGATAAAACAAAATGTATCAGCTTCCACCTTAAAGAAGCAGTTGATGTCGAATACATTCCAGAAGACAAAGGAGCTCAGATTATGGCAAGAATATCCTCTCCAGCAAAAATTAGTATAATCTTTGGCAGTGGGAATGAGTTGGATATTTAAGGAAAGAGAGAAATTTCAAGCATTTTGGATAAAAAACAAAAGTTGAATAGAATATTTATCATTCAAACATAGGACTCAAGAGAAGCATTTAAACAGAAACATGAAAGAGAAATCATAAGTGGCGCAAAAAGTTTAAACTGCGTCCATTTCTACAGAGGAAGATGCCAAATGTAATTCCTCATATCTGTACCATTACTAGGGCACTTAGAAGGAGCCTACATAGACAGATGGCATGGGTGTGAGTTGATGATGTTTGGATGATCGACAAAATAGAGGGGCGGAAAAGAGGAATACCCTGGGACAAGGGTGAAGGGAAAAGAAGAAGGGGAAAGATTTTGTGAAAGAGGCATAAAAGGAAGAGCTTTTACAGAATAATTGGAAATATGTGGAAAATTTTTACACTCTGGGGTGGTGGCTAAGGCTTAAACCTCACTTTCCTCGGGATTGGTTGAAAGAGGGAAGAATAAACACACACACACACACACATTCACGTGCACACACAAACACACACATGGGTAAATCTATCTACCTGAACAGGGAAGCAAGAAGAGAAAGAGAAAAGAGAAAGTCCTGGGACAGGGGAGGTGGTATAAGGGGAGGGTGTGGGAGGAATAAAATGAATGGAACATGAAGGCAGCCTGTGGTGGAAACTAAGACAGACTTTGGAGAAAGGAAAAGGGAAAGAAAGAGAGAAGAAGAAGAAGAAGAAGAAGAAGAAGAAGAAGAAGAAGAAGAAGAAGAAGAAGAAGAAGAAGAAGAAGAAGAAGAAGAAGAAGAAGAAGAAGAAGAAGAATATAAAATGGAGAAAAATACACAGTAATCACAACTCTGAATGTGAATGGGATGAACTGAATAATAAAGTGGAAGCAAAAAGGACTGTGGATTAGAAACCAGAATTTAACAATATGTTGTTTACAAGAAACAGAATTGCAACATAAAAACCAACCCAATGGTTACAATGAGGGGCTGGAGCAGAATCTGTTTGCTCTCAAGGAAGAAAAAAAGAAGGGGTAGAAATCTTTCATTAAACAAATCAAAAGCAAAAGCAGACCTAACAAAAACACATAGTCTTGGAAACTACATTTTGTAAAAATTACCATGGTCAATGTAGAGAAATCAAAACTTTTACAGCAATATTTTCAAAAAAAAGGTCTTCATTCTCAAATATCTAGGGAACTGAATTACATATTTAAAATTAGAACCGTTACCAGGTAAAAAAAATGGTCAGAGGATATGAACAGGCAGTTTCCCAAAAAGAAGTCAAAGTTGTCTATAGATATGAAAACAAAAATATTCTAAGTCAATATTGATAGGGGAATCAAAATTACTGTCAGGAAAGAGGCAGAGTCAAGATGGGAATCAAAATTATTCAGAGAAATGGACTCATAAATGCTGAAGGAGAAAGGAAGGGAAAGGGGAGAGTAATGAGCTGTTGATGGAGTTGTAAATTGGTTTAAACATTCTGGAGAACAATTTGGAATTATAACCAAATATATAAAAGTGTGAAGCTCAGGAATAATGACTACCACATCTGTATCTGTATCTTAAGGGAAAAGGAATAGACCCTAGATGGACAAAAGTGTGTGTAGATACTCTTTGTGCAGGTACAAATGATTGGATATTGATGATAGGCCCCAAATTAATGGAATAGCTGAAGAAGGTGAGGTATATTCTGTGACAGAACACTATTGAGCTATTAAAAAATGAGGGCAATTGTTTTACTAAAACCTGGTAAGGCTGATTAAAAACATTGATGCAAACTGAAGTGATCCAAAATAGAAGATCATTGTACATAGTAAAAGCAATATAGTAATGATCATGGACTATGAAAGACTTAGCTCCTCTTATCAATAAAATGATCCACGACAACTTAAAAGGACTCATGAGAAAAATTGCTCTAAACCTCAAGAGAATGAACTAATGAGCGGCAAGTACAAATTAAAGGATAATTTTCGCATTTCGTTACCTTTGTTGCTTCATAGAAAATCATCACTAATATGAAAATGTTTTGCAAGATTGTAGAGGTATAATGAATATCATATTGCATGCCTTGTCAGGGGCTGGTTAGAGGAATTATGGGAGAAATAGAATTTGGAACTGAATTTCTATTAAATTGTAAGAATTAATAAATTATTTTTTAAAGAGGAGGATTCAAGAGCCTACAGAAGAACTAAGAAAGCCAGAATGGCAAGAATAATGTGAGGAGGATAGTGTTATCCAAGAGACTATTGCCATAAAGATTGCAAAAGGCACGAGCCATAGCAACACTGAAATCATTTCTCAATACATGAATGAGATCACAGCAGACTTATTTCCAACAGCAAATGGAGAAATATAAAAAACACCCTTAACGAGCTGGAGGAATTGTGCTCAGGGTACAAAAATTTAAAAGAATATGCTTTGCCTTGCAAAATTCATTAATAGAAATTATGCAGTTCTATCTTGGATCTGCCCTTCCTCCTGCCAGAAGGGTATAAAAGTCCCTCTGCAGATGGGGCTATACACACTCATGCAACCTACCTTCAACAACCATCCAACTAAGTGAAAATTGACACAATGAGCTACTACGGCAGCTACTATGGAGGCCTGGACTATGGCTATGGCACTGGTTATGGCTGCGGATATGGCAGCTTGAGTGGACTAGGCTACGGCTGTGGCAGCTATGGCTGTGGAGGCCTGGGCTATGGTGGCTATGGCTTTGGTTGCTACCACCCATCTTGCTATGGAAGGTATTATTCCTATGGCTTCTACTAAAAGAAATCACTTGCTCCCAGGCTGCCAAAAATCCTTGCCCCCACCTTGCTTTGGGATGACTCCATGACCTTGTAAGGACATGAAGTTTTATCAGCCTCTACAGCTGGTGGCAGAGGAGAGCTACCACGAGAAGACCTTGTAATCAATATATACTACTCATGCATGTGAAGTGACAGGAACCAAGAAGCAGTAGGACTCATGCAATCTGGGAAAACTAGAGAAGCGCATATTTCATGACAGAAATGCCTCAGCAACAGCTCGTTTCCAGAAAGTGTGCTCAATTCTTAAACACCGTGGTTGATGTGTCTAATAAGATGTTTAATAAACTTGTTTCATTGGTTTAACAAAACAGTTTCCACATCACCCTCTTGACCTCATTATCGTCCCTCATACCTCATTTAACTGAAGTGCCAGGTATTTTCCCCAAAAAGCTGTGGGTTCTTTTCCAAATTCTGTGCACACATGGTCAGGGTTTTTATCTTAAGGATTCTCCACAGATTTACATTGTCAGCACCTCAGGCTCATAGTTCATCACTTCCACATGCCAAGTGTCCCTTATGAATGGCAGGATGAGGTTTACCCGTTGTTTGTTTTGCTCAAGTCCACAGCTTTGGTACCAAATATGAAGTCTTGGGGCAGAGCACCTAAATGGCACAAGAAAGATTACAGAGTAGAGTCATAGACCATGTCTGAGTGTTGTAAAGGAACCATGCCCTTTGGGTGGATCCCATCTCTTTCAGCCTCTTGCACAGCCAGCACTACTTGCAACACTGCTCTCTAGTTGAGGCCCATCCATCCATTGGGGAAGTGGACTTCCTATTGCTCTGTCCAAAGTATCGAATGATGGCCTCATGGAGAAAACTCATCATCCCTTCTGAATCTTCTTTCTACTTAATCAATCTTCAGCTTTTGGCACCACTGTCCAACTAGCGCTCCTGGGTGTGCTTGACCCAGTTCGACTAGCCGGACTGTTCATTTCCACTTGCTTTACGTAGACCAAAATCCAAGCTGTGTTGATTAATTATGCCAGACGACCTCTTTATGAGCTCTACTCTTTCCTCCCCTCATAGTCTCTCAGATTGAGAACTTACTTTCCCGTTTTGTACGATCTTTTCTCTGTCACTCACTACTACATCTAGCAATCTAGACTTACATCTCTCTTTACCTGCACTTCCATATCATGATCTATTCAAATACTCTATTTTAAAATGATGACCTCTAAAAGCACCTACTATAACATAAAGATCCTCACCTTGTCCTCTCCAAAAGCACCCCAACTACCACTTTTCCTGACTCCTCATAGAGCCCTACCATTCTGCCAGGAAATAAGTTTCTCAGCCCCAGAATAGTGAAGAAAATAATGCCTTAAAAACCAGAACTGACTTACTGGTAAAAGAGACAAAAAAAATCACGTTAGAAAGAACTCCTTAAAAAGGAGAATCGTTCGGATGGGGAAACAGCTACATAAACTTACTGATATAAATCATTCCTTAAAAATGCAAATGGGGCAACTGAAGAGTGATGACTCCATGAGACATCAAGAAACAAGAAAACAAAGTAAAAAGAATGAGAAATAGATAAAACTGTGAAATTTCTCAGACAAAAAAATACTGATATGAAAAATACATAGAGGAGAGATAATTTTCAAATTACTGGACGACCTGAAAGACATGATAAAAAAAAGCATTCTAGACGTTTAATGCCAGAAATAATACTGGAAACAAACCTTGGTATCTTATATCTAGAGGGTAAAGTAGGAATTGACATAATCTACCAGTCATCCCCAGAGAAAGGATAAAAGGAAAACTCCCTTACATGCTGTGGGCGAATCTCACAGCTTCCATGATAAGGAAAACTATTGCAATTAGTAAGGAAAAAAACTTCACCTATCAAGGAGCTACAATTGGGATCAAACAAGATATATCAGTTTTCACCTTTAAGAAGCAGTTGATGTTGAATACATTCCAGAAGAAAAAGGAGCTCAGATTACCGTCAAGAATATCTTCTCCACCAAAAATTTTTATACTCCTTGGCAGTGGGAGGGTGTTGGGTATTTAATGAGAGAGAAATTTCAAGCATTCTGGATGAAAAAGCAAAAGTTGATTAGAATGCTTCTCATTCAAACACAGAACTCGGGAGAAGCTTTTAAAGAGAAACAGGAAAGAGAAACCATAAGGGGCTCAATAAGATTACACTGATTCCATTCCTACAGAGGAAGATGCCACATGTAAATTCTCATATGTGTATCATTACGAGGGCACTGAGAAGGAGCCTACACGGACAGATGGCATGGGTGTGAGTTGATGATGTTTGGATGATCCAAAAAATAGAGGGGTGAGAAAGAGGAATACCTTGGGACAAGGATGAGGGAAAAGAAGAAGGGAAAATATTTTGTCAAATAAAAGAGGCATGAAAGGAAGAGCTTTTACAGAGTAATGGGAAAAATAGGGAAAGTTTTTACAGTCAGGGGTGGTGGCTGATGCTTAAACCTCACTTTTATCAGGATTGAGTCAAAGAGGGAAGAATACACACACACACACACAGACACGTACACACAAACACAAACACGTCAACGATGAGTAAATCTATCTAATTGAATAGGGGAGCAGTAAGAGAAAGGGATAAGAGAAAGTGTCCTGGGAGAGGGGAGGTGGGATAGCAAGAGGGTGTGGGAAGAATAAAATGAATGGAATATTAAGGCAGCCTGTGTTGGAAAGGAAGATAGACTTTTGAGAAAGGAGAAGGGAAAGAAAGACATAGCGAAGAAGAAGAAGAAGAAGAAGAAGAAGAAGAAGAAGAAGAAGAAGAAGA
>NW_027187269.1:41827-46778 GCF_028583685.1 Petaurus breviceps papuanus
GAAGAAGAAGAAGAAGAAGAAGAAGAAGAAGAAGAAGAAGAAGAAGATGATGATGATGATGATGATGATGATGATGATGATGATGCAGAAGAAGAAATAGAGGAAGACGAAGAAAAGGAGAAGATGATACAGATGATGATGATGAACCTAAAATGGAGAAAAATATGCATTAATCTCAACTCTGAATGTGAATGGGATGAGCTTAATCATAAAGTGGAAGCAAAAAACACAATGGATCAGAAACACATATTTAACAATGTGTTGTCAATGAGAAACAGCCTTGCAACAATAAAACAAACTCAAGGGATAAAATGAGGGGCTGGAGCAGAATCTGTTATGCTCTCAAGGAAGAAAAAAAGTAGGGATGGAAATCATGACATTAAACAAATCAAAAGCAAAAGCAGACCGACTAAAAAGACACAGACTTGGAAATTACATCTTGAAAAATTATCATAGTCAATAGAATGAAATCAAAATTTTTACAGCGACATTTTCAAACAAAGGTCTTCTTTCTCAAATATCTAGCAAATTGAATCAAATTTTTAAAATTAGAGCCTTACGAGTTCACAAATGGTGAGAGGATGTGAACAGGCAGTTTCCCAAAAAGAATTCAAAGTTTTCTATAGACATTAGAAAAAATATTCTCAGTCAATAATGATTGGGGAATCAAAATTACTCAGAGGAACCGACTCATACTTATAAGAAGTGAAAAATGCCGAAGGAGAAAGGAAGGAAAAGGGGAGAGTAATGAGCTGTTGATGGAGTTGTAAACTGGTTTAACATTCTGGAGAACAAATTGGACTATACCGAAACATATGAAACTGAACCTGCACTCAGGAATAGAATGACTAACACGTCTGTGTCATGGAGAGATCTAAAGAAAAGGAAAAGAAGCTAAATGTACAAATGCGTGTATAGATGCTCTTTGTGCAATTGCAAAGAATTGGATATTGATGGGATGACCCAGAATTATGGAATGGCTGAACAAGGTGAGGTATATACTGTGATGGAACACTATTGAGCTATTAAAAAATGAGGGCAATATTTTCAGAAAAACCTGGTGACACCGATTAAAAACACTGATGCAAACTGAAGTGATCCAAACTAGGAGATCATGCTACACAATAATAGCAATATGGTAATGATGATGGACTTTGAAAGACTTAGTTCCTCTGATCAATAAAATGATCCAAGACACCTGTAAAGCACTCATGAGGAAAATTTGCTCTAAACCTCAAGAGAATGAGCTAATGAACTCCAAGCACAAATTAAAAGATAATTTTCTCATTTTTAAAATCTTTTTGGTTCATTTAAAAGCATCACTAATATGAAAATGTGTTTTGCAAAATTTTTGAGGTGTTGTGGGTATCGTATTGCTTGCCTTTTCTGGGATTGGATGGAGGAATTTGGGGAGAAAAAGAATTTGGAGCTGAATTTGTATTAAATTGTAAAAATTATTTTTTAAAGAGAAAGAGGGTTCAACAGCCTGCCAAAGAACTAAGAAGGCCAAAGTGGAAAGGATAATGTAAGGAGGACAGTGTTATCCAAGAGACTACTACCATAAAGATTGCATAAGCCACCAGCCTTTGCAACACTGTAATAATTTCTCATTACATGAATGAGATCATGGAAAAGTTATCTCCAACAGCAAATGGAGATATATAAGGAACACCCATAATGAGCTGGAGGAATTGTGCTCAGGGTACAAAAATTGAAAAGAATGTTTTTTGCCTTGTAAAATTCATGAATAGAAATTATGCAATTCTGGCTTGGATCTGCCCTTCCTCCTGCTAGAAGGGTATAAAAGTCCCTGTGCAAATGGGGCGGTACACACTCATGCAACCTATCTTCAACATCCATCCAACTAAGTGAATCCTGACACAATGAGCTACTATGGAAGCTACTATGGAGGCCTGGGCTATGGCTATGGCACTGGTTATGGCTGTGGATATGGCAGCTTCCGTGGACTAGGCTATGGCTGTGGCGGCTATGGCTGTGGAGGCCTGGGCTATGGTGGCTATGGCTTTGGCTGCTACCGCCCATCTTGCTATGGAAGGTATTATTCCTATGGCTTCTACTAAAAGAAATCACTTGCTCCCAGGCTGCCAAAAATCCTTGCCCTCACCTTGCTTTTCGCTGACTCCATGACCTTGTAAGAACATCAAATTCTATCAGCTTCTACAGCTGGGTTGCAGTAGAGAGCTGCTACAAGAATACCTTGGAATCAATATATACTACTCATGGACATGAAGTGGCAGGAACCAAGAAACAATAGGACTCATCCATCTGGGAAAAGATAGCGAACTGCATATTTCATGACAGAAATGTCTCAGCAACAGCTCGTTTCCAGAAAGTTTGCTCACTTCTTATACTCCATGGTTGATGTGTCTAATAAGATGTTTAATAAACTTGTTTCATTGGTTTAACAAAACAGTTTCCACATTTCCTTCTTGACCTCATTATCGTCCCTCATGCTTCACTTAACTGAAGGGCCAGGTATTTTCCCCCATAAGCTGTGGGTTCTTTCCCAAATTCTGTGCCCACATGGTCAGGGTTTTTATCTTAAGGATTCTCCAGAGATTCACATGGTCAGCATCTCAGGCTCATAGTTCATCACTTCCACATGACAAGTGTCCCTGATTAATGCAGATCGAGGGTTACCCATGCTTGTTTCACTAATGTCCACAGCTTTGGTACCAAATATGAAGTCTTGGAGCAGAGCACCTGAATGGCACAACAAAAGATTACAGAGTAGAGGCATAGACCATATCTGAGTGTTGTCAAGGAGCCTTGCCCTTTGGGTGGATCCCATCTCCTTCAGCCTCTTGCACAGCCAGCACTACTTGCAACACTGCTCTCTACTTGAGGCCCATCCATCCACTGGGGAAGTGGACTTCCTATTGCTCTGTCAAAATCTGCTTTACAATATGCTCTGTCCAAAGTATCGAATGATGGCCTTATGGACAAAACTCATCATCTCTTCTGAATCTTCTTTCTTCTTGATCGACCTTCAGCTTTTGGCACCACTCGCCAACTAGTGCTCCTTTTGTGTCCTTGACACTGTTCTACCAGCCCGACTCTTCATTCCCACTTTTCCTAGACCAAAATCCAAACTGTGTTGATTAATAATGCCAGATGCCCTGTTTATGAGTTCTATTCTTTCCTCCCCCATATACTCTCTCAGATGGAGACCTTCTTACATTCACGTTTTTCTACAATCTTTTCTCTCACTCACTGCTACATCTAGAAATCTAGACTTACCTTCACTTTATCCTTATCTCTTTACCTTCACTTACATGTCATGAACTCTGAAAATATACTATTTCAAAATGATGACCACTAGTCAACTCAAAGCCCCCTACTATAATATAAAGATCCTCACCTTGGCCTCTTCAAAAGCACCCCACCTGACACTTTTCCTGACTGCTTTCAGGATCCCTACCATTCATTCTGCCAGGAACTAAGGTTCACAGCCTCAGAATACTGAAGAAAATAATACCTTAAAAAATGAATTGTCCTACGTGGTAAAAGAGGCAAAAAAAAAATCCCGTTATAAAGAACTCTTTAAAAAGCAGAATTGGTCAGATGGGCAAACAGGTCCATAATTTTACTGATACAAAACATTCCTTAAAAATGTGAATTGGGCAACTGAAAAGTGATGACTCCATGAGACATCAAGACACAAGAAAACAAAATCAAAAGAATGAGAAACAGGGAAAAAAAAATGTGAAATTTCTCACAGAAAAAAATATTGACCTGGAAAATATAGAGAGGAGAGATAATTTTCAAATAACTGGACAACCTGAAAGACATGCTAAAAGAGCATCCTAGATGTCATAATGCCAGAAATTATACTGGAAACATGCCTTGATGTCTTATGTCTAGAGGCTAAAATGGGAATTGACAGAATCCACCAGTTATCTCCAGAGAGAGAGGACAAAAGGAAAATTCCCATAGATGCTATAGCCAAATTCCAGAACTTCCAGGACAGGCAAAACTATTTCAATTAGTCAGGAAAATAATTCAAGTATCAAGGAGCCACAGTTGTGATAAAAACAAGATCTATCAGCTTCCACCTTAAAGGAGCAGATGTCGAATACATTCCAGAAGACAAAGGAGCTCAGATTAGAGTCAAGAATATTCTCTCCAGCAAAAATTAATGTAATCCTTGGCAATGGGATGGAGTTGTCTACTTAATGAAAGACAGAAATTTCAAGCATTCTGTATGAGAAAAAAAAAGTTGAATGGAATATTTGACATTCAAACACAAGACTCCAGAGAAGCATTAAAAGAGATACATGAGAGAAATCTGAAGGAGTTCAATAAGTTTAAACTGTTTTCATTCCTATATGGAAGATGCCACATGTAACTGCTCAAATCTATATCATTATTAGGCAACTCTGAAGGAGTCTACATAGACAGATGGCATGGGTACAAGTTGATTTGGATGCTCTAAAAAATTGAGGGATGAGAAAGAGGAATACACTGGGACAAGGGCAAAGGGAAAAGAAGAACAGAGAAGATTTTCTCAAATAAAAGAGGCATGAAAGGAAGAGCTTTTACAGAATGGGGGGAATATAGGGAAAGTTTTTACTCTCTGGTGTGGTGGTCAATGCTTAAGCCTCACTTTCATCAGGATTGGTTCAAAGAGGGAAGAATACACACACACACACCCATACACTAAAGATGAGTAAATCTATCTAACTAAAGAGGGAGCAGGAAGAGAAAGGGATAAAAGGAAAGGATCCCGGGAGAGGGGAGGTGGGATATGGGGAGGGTGTGGGAAGAATAAAATGAATGGAATATTAAGGCAGCCTGTGGTGGAAAGTAAGACAGACTTTTGAAAAAAGAGAAGGGAAAGACAGACAGATGGAGAGGATGGAGAGAGAGAGAGAGAGAGAGAGAGAGAGAGAGAGAGAGAGAGAGAGAGAGAGAGAGAGAGAGAGAGAGA